>NC_133761.1:8305000-8582500 GCF_036562045.2 Rhinolophus sinicus
ACAATCTGCTCTATGTCTCAAAGTCAATGTCTGCACAAGTCATGATACCTTATATTTGCAGAGGGCCAAATTGTTGGAATGGGAAAGTTATTCTATGCAGGGAGAAAAGTTCCTTGAAGAGATGACCCAGCCAGAGATAGTGCATTAAAGATGATCATTTAGATTAACTACGCGAGAGACACAGAGACTGACTCTTTCTGGATCCCAGACAGTCTAGAGTATGGGACAGGAGATGCATGTGTGTGGGAAAAAAACCCAAATGTGTGTATTTTTCCCCAAAGTTTCTGAGCAGCCCCCACAGCCTCATGCACTCATAATATGTGTGCTGACTGCACAGAGTTGAATAAGGAATAGGTCTTGCAGGAGCGTGGCCTCTAGCGGGCAGGCCGATCATGGAGCAGAAATTAATGCAGGTTGATAAATGCTCTGACAGGAGAACAGGGACACTAGTGGCAATGCCCAGAGGTTTTCACACGAGGCCTTGCTGCCCCGGATTTGCATTCAGGACCTCACAGATAAGTTTCCTTTCTCTCTTGCCTGCATCCTGCCCACCCCAGCAAGTCATTGTCTTGGATTTACGCCTCAGACTCCAGTAACGGGCTCCCCTTTCCTCAGACGTGGTGTATTGGTACTTGGCTCTGCGTGTGGCGTCAGGCTTTCCCAGACTCTTCTTTTCCTCTGAGTATTTAGCTTGTCCTCCTTATACTTTCCCTGGAAAGGATTCTTAAGTTAAGCTTGCAGGGATTGGATGCTGCCAGAAACATGGAACCATAGACTGATATCAAGTGAGACCAGAGAACTCAGACAACTTCTGCTTCTAGTATCTGCTTCTTCCCCTCTAAGCAATAATAACTTTGACTAGAATGGCCATGCATTTGCAGAATAGAAAGACTGTACCTTTAAAATTTTCTATTTTATTTTGTTGTCTCTGCTCACTGCTTTATCTGGAAGCATCATGGAGCTAACTCCATTATTCTCTTGATACAAAACCGTTCCGTGGAAGAGTAACGCTTAGGTAGCACAATTTCCTCCTGTGGAAATCTGTAGAATCCACAGGAGCGCCGGACTGTGGACATGATCACATCAAAAACCCTTCTTCCCGTCTCTGAAATGACTTGAATTGTCATGGTGCCGAGACACACAGCTATGCTGCTCTCAGCAAAATGCACTGAACTTCAAGGATGGCAAACATTGACTCACGATAGGTTACAAAGAACTAAGAGGATTTGGGGGGACCATATCCTCCATTGTATACAGTTTAATGTTAACAAAGACAGATTTGCTGTTTCACATCTCACATAGCCTCTGAGGAATCTTGGTAGATCATGGATCTGTCCTTGCTGGAAACTTCTTTGAATTTAAGTAATTTCTTGCCAACATTGAAATTTGCTTTTATGGCTATTTTAGGGCTTTGAAAATCAATTAATGGACCATTAAATGGATCCTTCATTCCTACTATTAAATGGAGCCTACCATTTCATAACCATATGATATAATAGAAATAATTTAAGAACTTCTCTAAGACTGTTTTCTCCTCTATATCACAGAAATAGTAATGACCACTTTGCAAGGTAGAATTAAAAGAGATGACTTCAGTAAAGCACCAACCTGTTCTTATCTACAGCAGTCATTAACTATACGGCACTGTTATAAGTATGCTTTGCTCATCGAATGGCGTTCTAGGTTCACAAAATCCCGTTGACAACTGTAGGAGATGATTGGCCTAGCCAACATTTTTCTCCTAAATCTGCTCCAAAGAAAAGTAGGAAGGAAGGGAGGAAGGGGGGGAGCGAAGGAAGGAGGAAAAGAAGGAAGTAAAAAGGAAGGAAGAAAGAAAGGAAGGAAGGAAGGAAGGAAGGAAGGAAGGAAGGAAAGAAGGAAGGAAGGAAAGAAGGAAGGAAGGAAAGAAGGAAAAAGTAGAAGGTACTGGACAGTAATAAGAACGGAGAGAATTTCAAAGTGTGTGACAAGTCACATTTCTTCCCCTAGAAATCTGTTCCGCTGATCTCCTGGGCTCTCAGACCCGGCTGGCTATGTTGCAGGGATCAGAACTCCACTGTTTATTTGCACAATCCTCACTTCAGCTGACAGCTGCTCCAGTCCAGGACTTTTATGGCAGGAAATATAAAGTGCTGGTGGATCTGGGAGCTTTAGAGTCTTGGGTAGAATTGTTCCTTCTTAAAAAAAAAAAAAGAAGAAGGAAAAAGCAAAAGCGTAAGAGGGTGACAGTCAGCTAAGGACTATTAAGCTTCATGGCTGTGATCTTATCATATTGCATCTACTCTTACCAGTTCTTAATCACTACAGTGTATCTGACATCTTTAAAATTTATTGAGACAATTAGAAACAAACAGTTCTTTTGACCCTTAGTTCTTTCAAAGTCGCATGATGCTACTAAGGAAAGTAGAGCCATGAGACCGAAGTCCTTTTCAAAGTATTGTCAGTCTAATGTTCATTGTAGATTCCAAAGTGCTATGAGGATTGTAGGACCAAGAAACTAGGATTTGGGTCTCAGCTCTCCCTTCACATTGTGAGGTGAACTTGGGGCTGCATTCTGGCTTCCTTGAGCCTTAGAGTTCATATGTAAAATGGGAGTAACTCTGAGGTCCCTTCCATCTCTAAATCTCCTTTTTTTTTTTTTTTGAGAAAGAGAAGAAAGAACTCTATTAAGTTACTGAAAACAAATGCTTTACTTGAGGTCACCACCTGTCCTGTTGACTTCATTCTTTATAGGATACTGCTGTGTCCATAGAACCAGCTAGAAGGGCAATGGGATATGTGACTTTTCTCCTATGTCCAAGCCGTAGCCAACTGGACAACAAGACTGAGCACTGATTGAAAAGTGGTCCATAGATCAGGAGGACAGTGACCCAGAGCCTGTATGATCTTATCTAAGCTGGGGATTTCATGGTTAGGAAAATGATAGGACTAGGTCGTGCGGAAGCCGAACCCAAAGGCCATGAGGTCAATTAAGGACTGGAACAGACAAGGTCATTCGTAGATAAGCTGAAGTCATGGCAGAACTGGCTGGCAGTGAGCGTCTACCAGGGCAGACAGGCAGAAGCCAGGAGAGATGTTGTCATTGGGATTTTATGAGAACTTTGACACACAGGGATTTTATCAGAACTTTGACACACACACACGCGCAGTGAAAGCAAGAGTGAGAATTATTTCAGGGGTCCAATTCTAGGCCGTTTAGTACAGTTTAGAACTGAGGGCTCTGAAGTTATACTGTCTGAATTTGAATTCTAGCTGTGTGACCTTGGGTAAGTAATTTTACTTCTCTGGGATTAAGCTTTCCTACAAGTAAAGTGGAACGGGAGCTGATAATGCCACTGATCCTGTGGGATTGTAGATGAAGTCCTTAGAGAGATTCCTGGACCATGATAATAGCTTGATAATTGTGTGCCTATTATTGTTGTTGTTGTTGTTGTTTTATTCATTATATTTATATGTACCCCTGCAATAAACCCCTTTTCCTTAAGGTAACATGAATAGGACTTTTCTTCCTCACAACTAGCAAAGTCTAACCTATCTCTTATTCTTCCAGACCACGAGTACCACCCCCCCACCTCACCTTCTCTAATTTAGAATACCCTTTCCTCTCCAGTTAAAATAAATGAGTCTCATACTTCAAGGCTGATCTCTCTCTCCTCCATGAGGCATTCATTGATGACCATAGTCTGATTTGCATCTCTGTTGACTTTTGTCTGCACCCACAAAGACTTTGTAGAATCATATCTGACACAGCTATTCCAACCACCAGAGCACATCATTGTGTTTTGGTTTGATTGTGGTGTTCATGGTGCTTCATGTTTAAATCTTCTCTCTCCCAACAAAGTATAAGCTCTTGGAGGGTAAGGCTATTCTTTGCTTTTATTTCTTTCCCCAAAGTGTCTAACATTGTGCTGGAGCTACCAAAGGAATCTGATCAATTTACATCACGGGATAAACGTGGGCAAACCAGGAAAACTTCTCCACGGACTAGTTCTTCCATTGCTCGTGTCACATTGACTAGCCCATCAGCAATTTTACCATATTTATGTAATAGTGCAAGCCTTACAAGTAAAGAAGGTTCAAGAAGTCCAGTGCATCTGTTCTCCTGTTGTATGTGCAGCTCATAAACTACGTGACAAGTTGGGCAAATCAAGTCTACTTTCTGAATTTGAATTTCAACATCTGCTTCAAGAAATTGAAGCTGATAAATATTTTGGCTTCTAATTTTTATGCCAAATTGGTCCAGCATCTATTAAAGATTATGATTGATCTCCTAGAATTCACTCTTTTGCAAAACTCCTTAACAGGGTTCATTTGTGCTTGGAGCTTTAATGTGGTTCCAGAGGTGATACAGCCTGGCGGTTAAGATAAGGGTGGTGGATTCACACTGATCTGGGTGTGACTTCCAGCTCTGCTCACCTACCAGCTGATCTTCACAAAGTAGATGAACCTCTTTGATCCTCAGGAATAAAACCTACCTCTGACCACTGACCTGAAGACCAGAGGTGATGATGTATATTGAGTGTCAGCATTCACAATATGATGGTCAAGGCCAGGGCTTGAATTATATAACCCATATTTGTCTCTCAGACCCACATGACTGAGCATTAGTTTTCCTTCCATGGGTATTAGGGGAGATTTCTCTTTTTACCTGGTTGCATTGGTGAAGGGTAGATATAGCTGCTCCTTATAAGAGGCTTTGCTTGTTGAGTATGGGGAACGGGATTCTGGGTGGGTTGCAGTCTGGGGACAGGGGTCTCTGGCTGAGTGTTCATATGTAGCCTTCACAGAACGTAATGCCTTCACTTTGTTGTCCTTCAAAGGCCATGGAGATGATTCTTACAGGGTCTTTTCTCTTTTGGGGGTCAGCTTGTGCCAAACAAATGGGCTATGGACCAACTTGGTGACATGGAGCAGATTTTCCCACCGCTATGAGCCTCTATTTCTTCATATATGGAATGAGAATGATAAGAATGATCTATCTTATAGGAGCTCATAGTAAAAACTCAAAAATACCATCATTTATTATTACCATTATCCATATAATATGATAGCTATGAATGAAGAGGGATGACTAACCACCAGTAGAGTCACAGATAGGAACTAGGTAGACAGTCTAGAGACCAAATGCTTGTGCAAAGGTGACCTGGGCAGAGGCAACAGTGCATGCAAAGTTGGGAGGGATGGAATAACACGGCGTGTCGACGGATTTCTAAGGATTTCCATCACTGGAGCATAGGATATGTGTTGAGGACCTGGGGAGAAAGAGACAGGAAAGATGGGGCAAGGATCAAATCTAGACAGGCTTCGGTTGCCAAGTTTCTCAAGTCACCTCTGTTCTTTCTGCGTATTTGCTAAGCCAGAGACATTTCCAACGTTCAAGTTCTCAACTGTCCCTGACTCGCTGTTCAATGTCCCGTGGATCACTTGAAGTCTCTGAGGCTCTGTCCACCCAGCAGTAGCACATTCTGCTTCTTTATGAGGTTGTTGCCCTCAGAACTATGTGCTAAAAGCCTATGAAGATTGTAGGGGCTATGGAAATATAAATGTTTTAAATTAAATATTGCTTTATGACATCAAATATTATATTAAAAAATTTTTTGCACATCACCAACTAGGTAGTTTATCCATATAATGGAAATGGTAATAATAATACTGTAAGGGTAGCCATCTTTTGAGCATTTACCATGTGCTGCTGAAATAAACACTTTATATATATGGTCTTACTTAATCTTCGAAACAACTGCATGAGATAAATATTACCATTATTCCCACGTAGCTTACAGGTAAGATAATTGAGCCTTAGAGTGGTTAAGAAAACTGCCTACAATTGCAAAATTCACAAATAATGCAGTTGGGATTTGAATCTGGGTCAACCTCAGTCTTTTGGTTTGGACATACTAAAGAAGCGATAAGACTGGGAGAATCTGGATATTCTCAAAAAATATGCAGAAAATAGCTATAAAAATGTAGGGAGAGGCACAATGCCAAAGGGACACATTCAGTCAAACAACCAGGTATTTGTAAAATGACTGGTTAATGATAATAGCTTGACTGAATTCCACCTTGTGTAGTTTTCTCTTATCCTTCACCCCTTCATATCCTTTGTATTGGCTTCAGCATAAAATGAGGAGAGACAACCCTGTAAGGTAGATGCACGATTTCTCTGTGACAGAGGAGAAGATGGAGACATAGAATAGGACCGTCTCAAGGTCACGTAGTTGACCAGCGACTGACCTAGGATCTGAACCCTGACTCCCCAGCTCTTTCCACTATAGTGTGCTACTTCCACAACAGTCATCATTATCACAAACAGCCGCACCTCGCAGCCAAGCACCTCTGTTTTCTCTAATGCCCAAATTTTCATGTGAAAGTCATACCGTCTCCACTATCCTGAAAGCTGAAACCACCATTTCCCAAATGGGAGAATTAAATTCATTACTAACGCTTAAAACTCAATTCAGGTATGCTTAGCTACCCACCCAGGCGCTGGAGTGAGACACCTATAATCATCTCTTTATTGTTGGCTCATTTTATGGGGCCCTTCCCGCCCCTTTTCCCTCCCCCTCCCTGCCTGCCATCAGGAATTCACATCTCCGAGGCTCCTTTGTGGCAGCCTGGGAGAGCATCTCAATTTCCAAACATCTGGCCTGTTTCAATCACTGAGGCTCTACACATACCTCTCCTGGGGTTACAGGCGACGCGGTGGAGAGAGCTGGATTCAGGATGCATGCAGATCCAGTAACAAACAATCTGAGGGCCTCGGCTTTCTTTTGTTCATGAAAACCTAGATTTAAGCTACCAAGGCTGGGCCGGACAGAGGGAAACATGAAAACAAAGCCGACAAGCATGCTTAATAGAAGGGCGAGGGTGTCTGCTACTTCCCTCAACTTCAAAATTCTAGTTGGACTGCAAGAGAGCAAAACGCAAACAGCGCAATGAGGGCAAGCATTGGCTGTCCAAAGCAGGGGAACACGTCTGTTCTAAAAAGAGTGGATGACAATAAGAAGTTCTGTTATTTGAGTAGTGCTTCATAAGTAATAAAATATTACCAAGCATGGGGAGATGGTAACGAGCAGAGACTCTGTGGCCAAACGGCTGCATTCAAAGCCAGCTCTTCCCAGTGGTAAGCTGAGTGCACTTGGGCAAGTCGCTTAACCTTTTGGTGTCTCATTTTCCTGGGAATGGTAAATACCACTACACCTTTCTGTTCGTACTTTTGTGAGGATTAAATGAGATAATGCATATGACCTGTTTAGAGCATGCCTGCTACGTAGAAATGCTATGAAGGTGTTTGTTGCTATTACTTCATTTGTTCTTTACAAGCAGCTGGCAAAGAAGGTAGAGTAGATATGATCTCCATTGGAAAGATGGAAAAATAAGTAGAAGCTCAAAGTGGTTAAGAAGTTTATCTAAGATTATAGTGCCAGTATTAAGTCATCGAAGTAGGTTAAAACCTAGCTTCAGTGCTTTTCTTTAGCAATTCTTTCATCCACTCATTTATTCTGTCACTCAATGTGAGTTGAGTCCTTGCTATGTACGAAACACATTGTTAGGGACGCAGAGATAACCCTTGACATGGGTGTTTCCTAAAAGATACCAGAGGGTAATGATTCCTGCAAAATACCTGATAAAGGCATTGGCTTGGGGGAAGCTGGAAGTGATTTTGGTGGTGTGGATGGGGGACGTTTTTCATTAATATTAGGCTTTCATACTAAGCCAAGTGTTTTCAAATGTATTTAAGTGATGGGAAAACTGGAAGTCATGAAGTTTGGCTATTTTAGGGGAAAAACTATGAACTATCAACATAGTCAGTTAATGAAAGGGACACTATCAATTTCATATTATGCTTGGAAAGTTTAGTGGTTAAATTTTCAGTCTTGGGAGTTGAACTCTGAATTCAAAGCCCATTCCATCTCTTACTGGCTGTGTGACTTTGAGTTGATGAATGAACCTCTCTGAGTCTCTGTTTGCAGCTCTATCAAATGGAGAGATCAGTCAGACCTCCCACTGCAGGTTAAATGAGATGATGCAGCACTTCCCAATATGCCCTTTTTACTGAGAATTCTGATTGATGTGCTGCAGACAGCCTGTAAGACACCAACATGGGAAATGACCCCATTTTTTATAATTTAAAAAATTTTGTTTTAATTTTTTTCTCGTGGCTGTGCCTGAGGAAGGGGAGTGAGCAATGGTATACTGGGGTTACAACTCCATCCTGGCCAGTCACTGGTAAAAGCAATCTGGTGCTTGTAAATCTTTCGGGCCTCCGAGCTGTGAGTATATACTAAAACCAGCTATCTGATGAATTTTATAGAAATGTTTATTTAATGCTTATTATGTGTGAAACACTGTTTTAGACATCTCAGAAACAAGTGATCAAGCTAGACGAGGCCCACTTTTTCACAGAACTTCTGTTTTAGTGGAGTGACAGATACTAAACAAGTAAACGGAATAATTTAAAGCCGTGATCCATGCTCTGATGGCTGGGAAATAATGGCTGGACTAGTATCACTACTGAAATGGTAGTAATTGGGATAATTGTAGTCAACAGGAGACAGCAAACTAAATAATAGGCAGCAGTGATCCATAGCCATTCGCTTATCAAAGTCCTTTTTCATGAAGCACCGATGAATATCTCTCAGAGTAGTTTGATGTGGGTTATGGTTTGGGAAACCTTGGTTTTCATTTCAAACAAACAATCTCCAAGTCCAGCTTTCAGCGTGCCTGCCCCTAACATTTGCAGGGCCCAGGACAGGATGGAAACTGGAGGCTCACGTACTGTATGTCGAAATATTTAAATGTTACAAATCAAGCTAATAAGCTTTTAAATCTATCCCCCCACCTTGACAGATACAATGTCATAACGATGTGGAAGGCCAGGTTGGATTTCGAATTCTCAGACGGTGGGACTTTTGTGCTGGAAGGTGGTGGCCTAGGGACAACTGGCTCCTGAGAGCCACCTCTTTTTTGTTCCACCCCCACAGACAGTCAGAGGCTTCTCTCCAAAGGTGTAGACCCCACTCCACCCCCACAAACAACTGTCCCTTGAACACCTCTTGGCGTGGGTCATAGGAAGTATGGACCAGAAATTTCAGAGTTCTGGGTACTGAGCAAATAAAGACAAAAAACACAGATATAATGACTCCCTTGTTCTCAACGTCATTCCACCCCTGGCATTTGCATGATTTGGTTTCCAAGTGTTGGAATTTGGATGATCTGAAACCTGCAAAATATTGATATTATGCTCTGCGTGTACAAGAAGTTTTGTCTAGAAAGAAGTGTGTCTTGTGGGAAATTCTAAACAATGGCATAGGAGAACACAGAGTCGGGAAATGTTCTGTAGGCAAACATCTTGACAATAACGTCAGTAATTGATTCCATGAGGCTCTAGAATCCAAACAAATGTCAAACCTCAGAGCAGGTAAGAGTAACCAAATTCGGAATTATGGGCAACACATTTCCCTTCCTTGGACTTCAGTTTCCCATGTGAAAACCACAAGCCTTGGATTCTAAGTTCCTTTCTGGCACATTCTTCTATGATTTTATGATGTGATCTTCAAGAGATTTCTTTTGTGTGTGCAATAGAAAGCAGGGGTATTTATTAAGCCAAGGGTCTGAACATGAGACGTATACCAAGAGCAATAATTACATATTATGTTCCAGTCCTTTACAGCTTATGTAAAAGGTTTTCGAATGCATTATCTCGTTGAATTTTCATCCTCAGCCTGAGATGCTGGTATCTTTTCCTTCACTTGCCACTGAAGCAAATGAAGCCTAGAGAAGATAAGTGAATTACTCACAATCTCTTCACCTCTGAGTGACAGATCCAGGCCTCAAATCCATATCATAGCTTTTAATTTTAAAGCGAGTGTGCAGGTTTTTTTTTTTTTTAAAGCCATTGCATTTGGGAAAGATGGTCTTGCAGGTGTGAAACCCATTCCTTCTGCAGGAGGAGAGGGATCAAAATCAGCAAGCAGAAGCACGTCTCTTATGACTCATTAGTCAGCTTAAGGAGGACCTTTATTGCAGATGGGAAAGCATTATTGCAGCTGCTACCAGGCTGATAAACATGGATGCATGTGCCCTTGCTGCAACAGCATTGTCTTACTTTGCCCTAGACACCCAGGCTGTGGAAGGATGCAGCCAGCGGACCCTTTCCCTGCACATATGTTCTAAAATGCGTCAAAGCTGAGAGCGTGTCTCTGAGCACCGCTTCTGTTGCCATCCCTTCAACAGATCATGTGTGCAGCCTGGCTTGCTGCCCACCGTCTCTACCTGCCGACCTGGGAGAGGCTGAGCCTAGGTGGGGAAGTAACGGAGGCTCCGTGTTCCAGAAGGCTCTTCCGTGCGCACACTCTGAGAGATTCATGCCAGGCAGACACCACAGAATATCCCAATAAATAAGTATCAAAGGGGAGTGTCAAAAATGAAAGAGGGAGAGGTCCTGTATGAAAAACTGAACATGAGAAGCATTACAATGAAAGCAAACCAAAATGTAGATTCACTGGGAATGAATCAAATGAAAGACAATAAGTCAAAACAAGAGGAGAGTGCTAAGTTAGTGAAATGAAAACACAGTTTGGGGGTAAGATCTTACTTGTGTTCACCCACAAACGGTGGGTGACAAGGGCATATCAGAGCCCCCGCCACCCTGCTTCTGGGCGGTCAACCCATGTGGACCAGGATTTCAATCTCTGCTCCTTCCTTTAATATCTGTATGACCCTGGGTCAGTTAATTAAACTTTTAAGCCTTAGTTTCTTTGTCTGGAAAATGGGGATGATTATACCTACAACACAGGTTTTCTTATGAGGAACATATTATATGCAAATTGGCTTAGGTTGGTGTTTAGAAAATAGTAGGTATTTAACTGCAACACAGTAGCTGCCATAATCAGAATTACCATCGTTAATTTATATTTCCATCTCCAATGCCAGTGAATTTTGAATGCACTTGATAACAATTTTTAAATGAAATTTTATGGGGCAGAATTCACACACAATAATAAAACACATTCATTTCAAGTGTCAAGTTCAAAGAGTTTTGATAATTTTATACATTCATGTAATCATCACTATAATCAAAATAGAGAAAAATTCGCATAAAATGTTTTCTGCTGTCCCTTCATGATCAATGCCCCTTAATTCTCAGTCCAAGCAACTATTTCTCTGCTTTCTACCAATATAGTGTATTGTACATTTGTTATTTGCTTCTTTTTTACTTACTTTGGGTTTAATTTGCTCTTCTTTACCCAGCTCTTAAATATGTGAATTTAAATAATTGACTTCAGTGCTTCCTTCTCTTTTTCTAATACCGTGTTTCCCCCAAAATAAGACTGAGTCTTATATTAAGTTTTGCTTCAAAAGACGCATTAGGGCTTATGTTCAGGGGATGTCATCCTGAAAAAAATCATGCTAGGGCTTATTTTCCAGTTAGGTCTTATTTTCGGGGAAACACAGTTCTACTATTTAAAGCTAATATTTTTCCATTATGCACTGCTTTAGCTGCATCTCAAAAATTTGATTTTCATCCAGTTTAAAATATATTTCCCTTTCTTATTTCTTCTTTGATCCATGGTTTATCTAGTAATGCATTGTTTTCCTAAACATGTGGGAATTTTCAATATGTCTGTCTGATAATTCCTATTTTAATTCTGTTGTGTTCAGAGAGCATGCTCTGTGTGATTTTAGTGGTTTAAAATTTATTAAAACTTCTTTTATGGCTGAGAATATCATGGTAGAAAAGCATATATTCTTTTAAAAATTTTATTAGAGGGTAGATTGCATGTTAAGTGTTCTTACCATTATGAAGGAAAATAAAAAAATAAGCACATTAGAAAATATTTATATTTACCCATATATTTGCCAATTTTAGCACTCTTTATTCTTTTGTATTGATCCAACTTTCCTTTTGGTATTTCAATTCTTCCTGAGGAAAGTCCTTCCATTTATTTATTTATTTGTAGGCCATACTTGTTGGCAATAAACTCTCAAAACCTTTTTCTGAAAAAATCTTAATTTCCCCCTAAGTTTTCAAAAACATTTTTGCTGGATATAGAGTTATTGGGTTGCCTGTGTTTTTCTTTCAGCACTGCAAAGGCTGTAAGCCATTTTCTCTGGCTTACGTAGTGTTTGACAAAAAGACTTGACTCATTTTTATCTGTTCCTCTCTAAATAATGTCTTTTCTTCTAGGGAAGATTTTGAGATTCTATTACTGGGATTTCAGCAATTTGATTGTAGTTTGTCATGATGTGATTTTCATCTCTTTTGTCCTCAGCAATTGCAGAACTTCTTAAATCTCTGGTTTGTTACTTTTCAACAAATTTGAAAAATTTCAGCCATTATTTTCCAAAATACTTTGTCACATCTGGTCACTTTTGGGACTCCATGTGCATATGTATTATGTTATGGTGCTTTATATTATCCCACAGATCACTGAAGCCCTGTTCATTTTTAAAAATAATTTTCTTTCTCTCTGTATTACATTGTAAATAGTATTTGAGGATGTATTTTCAAGTTAACTGACATTCTGTTATCTAGTATCTAATTCTGCCAACTTGTTCAGTGAAATTTCCATTTCTTTTTGTGTATGTGTGTATGTGTGATGAAATCTTTTTTTTTTTAATTAAAGTTTATTGGGGTGACAATTGTTAGTAAAGTTATATAGATTTCAGGTGTACATTCTGTGTTACATCATCTATAAATCACCTTGTGTGTTCACCACCCAGAGTCAGTTCTCTTTCCATCACCATATATTTGATCCCCATTTACCCTCATCTACCACCCCCCCACCCTCTTACCCTCTGGTAACTGTATTTTTCATTTTCAAAGTTTCACATTTTTTTTTATATCTTCCATTTCTTTCTTCATTGTATCTATATTTTTCTTTAATTCTTTGAGCACATTGAGTGTGTTTATAATGGTTACTTATTGTTCTTGTCTGCTAATTCTGTCATCTCTACCTTTCCTGGGTCTTTATCTACTACTGATTGACTTTTCTTATAATTATGGATCAATTTTCCTGCTTCTTAACATGTCTGACAATTATTGAATGGATACTGGATATTGTAGTTTTGTGTTATTGAGTACTAAGTCTTTTGTTGTCTTCTTTTAAAGAGTGTTTGATTTTGTTCTGCCAGGTGGTTAAGTTACTTGTGTATCAACTTGATCCTCTTATAACTTATTTTTAAGTTTTATTATGAAATACCTTTTATTCTGGCTATTTTAGTACTACTATTAAATCATGATACTTCTGTGCTCATTTCCAAATGCTTCTGGTTTTCTTTGTGGACTCTTCACTATGGCTGGTTAGAACTTGAACGTGTCTTAGACCTGTGGGATAATATTCAGCTTACAGTTTCCTAGTCATTCTTTGCCTGGCTTGCTGAACATTCATGAACACACATATGTTTTTGTATTTAGTAATAGACCCAAGAGAGCCTTTATGGACAAACCTAATTCTTAAAAAAATTCTACCACCTCTCTAATTATTATTATTATTATTTTTGCTAATTTCAGCCACCCTAGCCTCTTTCCACTCCAATATTGGTCTCTTCAACTCAGTAAAAATGCTATGTGTTCTTCAGATGCCTTTTCTTACCCTGCAATCTGGAAAGTATACCCAACTAGAAATATGGGGCAATTGTGGGGATTATGTATTTTATTTTCCTCCTCATAGTGAATCCCAGTCCTGCGTTGTATATTGTACAATGCTGGAAAATATTTGTTTCATATATTTTCTGGTTTTCTCATTATTTGGGGCAGAAGGAGGTCTGGTCCCACTTATCCATCATGGCTGGATGAGGAGGTTGATGTACCCACTTTTAAAAGAGTTGACGGTATTATTAAAACCAAATGATTCAATTAGGAGCTGAACTGAAAGCACAGCCTAATGGTCAATGACTTTCTATTTCTGCCTCTGTCACAAGTCAGAGTTTCATACTACACTAGGGCTTTATGATGGTGCCCTCCTTTAGCTATTGTATTCAGGTCAAGGCAGTTGCCAATTGAATTGCTGTTATTGTTCTTTGAAGATTGTTCACACTTAAGTTCTTTTGTCCTTTCCACTCATGCTTATACAGTTTATCCATCAAATTTAGGTAAAGAAAGGATGTTCTGCTCGAAAAGCCTGTTACCACTTCCTTAATATTAAAATTTTCTCCCAGTTTTGTTATTTTTCTACTAAGCTGTGATTTCATTGAGGAAAAAGGTCCAAGTATGATAGTCTTTGTATTTATAGCATTTAGTGTTGTACCTGACTCGTAGTATGCCTTCCCCTGTCTATTAGTTGAACAAACAAACATACCTTTAAAAGCATTCTAGTGTGTAGCTACCAGAATAATTTATTTCAAGCCACTTCCCTTCACCTTTACTTTTTTTCTTCCAATTCATTGTATGAAGTACAGATCTTTATAGCTATCTGCATATACACTGCATGTTTTGCCAACTCTATTGCCCCCAAATTATATAATTACAATTTAAGTCTTAGGTATTTGATAATCAAATTTTAGTCTGTATGCTATCTTTGGGAAATCTTATCCAAGCCCATACTCTACACTGATGAATTCTAAATATAATTTCTCCTTTTTTTTTTTAATCTTTCTTCGCATCTCCAAACTGTGACTTTACACTTGAATATGCCACAAGTGTCTCAATCTGAATTATGTCCAAAATGGAATTCATCATTTTTTCCCTTTACTCTGTCCTCTCTTCGTGTGTGTGTGTGTGTGTGTGTGTGTGTGTGTGTGTGTTCTATCATGCCTTTTGGATAAAGTCCAAAACCCTCAGCATAGCACACACACTTCTTCAATGTATAATCCCTGATGACCTCAATTTTATTGCTCATTACCCGTCTGGCCTGAACTGACATGCTCTCATACCTCTTGTCTCTCCATAACATTTTACAACTTCATTTATTCTATTAATTCATTTATTTCTGGACTTAGTCATGCTTTCAGCCTACTGAAGTACATGTCTTCTGGCTTCTCCAGATACATTCTCCGCCCTTCTCATCTGGTCTGAGCCCTGGGCACTGTTCTGCATGTACTGTTAATGGGTTTCTTTGCCTCTGATATCTGGTTGACTTGTCCATGAATGGTCCTGGGAAAACAAGGGTAGGAGATGCTATGGACTTAATGAGTCTCCCCAAAACTTATATGTTGAAGCCCGAATCCTCAATATGATTGTATTTGAAGGTAGGGCTTTTAGAATGTAGTTAATGTTAAGTGAGGTCGTAAGGGTGGGGTCCTACTCAGGAAGAAATGGTGGCCTTATAATAATAATAATAATAAGAGAGAGATCTCTTTCTCTCTCCATGTGCATGCATAGAGAAAAGACTATGTGAGGACATGATGAGAGGGTGGCCATATGCAAGCCAGAAAGGATCTTCTCACCAGACACACACCCTGCTGACACCTTGATTTTGGACTTCCAGGATTTAGAACTGTGGGGAAATCAATTTCCGCTGTGTAAGTTACCTATCCTGTGATATTTTCTTAAGGCAGCCTGAGCAGGCTAATAATAATAATATAACATATAAATAATCATCATAATAACAATAATAATATATTTCGAAAAGAAACATATGTCTGAATCCAACTCCATCATTGAAGGAACATACATGTGTCTGTGTGTATACGCACACATAGTATATAGGCATTATGTTTGGCACTATGATAGACGTGTTTCCGAACTTTATATCATTCATGGGCCAATGGACAATACAGATATTTATGAATTTTTCTCACTTGGTGAACCCTGCATGTATTTATGGGACTCAGTAAAGAGGAGTTAGAAGGCTGTTACTTCAGAAACACCTATTGGTTTAACCAATACTTCTGCTATTTACTGTACAATTTCCTCACTTATAAAAAATAGATGAAATGAGATCACATATACTTATTGAACAAATAATCATTGAGTGCTCACAAATGCCAGACTAACAGACATAGACCACTGGATAGAAACTGACATACTATCGTCACTCCGAGAGCATGTAATGCAGTCAGGTAATGCAGTCACTTGAAATACACTAAGCACACAATACATTTTACCTCTTATTATATTGTCTTTATAAATGCTATTTATCTTATGATTCCCATGTTTTTCTCCCTCTGTTATAATTTGTGGCTTCTACACTATTAATCCTCACGGTCGTAGATTTTTTTATTCATTTCTGTCTCCCTGATAGTGTTTGCAGTTACTGGTGCAGGGTCAATAGAGTAATGAGTGAATGAGTTAAAATATTTCCATAAGCACTATTATTCCATGGGCCGTTTTCATGGGGAATACTATAGATATCTGTATCTAAAGCTTTTCGTAGACTGTTGCCAAGTGAACCAGATATGCATTTACTACTTTTTACAAGTACGTGGCCTGTCTTAAAGCTTAGCTCCTGTTGGAACTCGGCTTCAAATGGATAGAATTGCCTGAGGGGTCAAAGGAGCATACAAAATCTTTGGCACAACGTCTCTGACCCAGTGCAGTACTTAGCAATAGTACAGGCTCCTCAAATGCTTGAATTGAATCTGATTGAGGAACTATCATTTGGAATCTGTATATAATGTCCAATTCCCTTGGCTTTGAGGTCAATAACGACAATTATCCAAGTTCATCAGTTAGTAGTAGAGACAGGACCACAGGTGTCTTGATCTCAATCCCTTAACAGGCACACGATTGAGGAAAAGCGATTCTCTCTTCAGAATGTCAGCAGCAAATTATTCACTCCGACACCTACACTCATAAAGTTAAAGGAATGTGTGGTCTGGGAATGTCTTAGTGACAACGATTCTAAAATGAGTGGTCTATCCTGAATAAATGTCAGCAACAATGGAGGAGAAAGGACAAATTGCCCATCCCCAGAAGGTTTAGATGGTTTAGTTTTCATTGCAAGGCTCTGGTGGGCCAGAAGTATTTTGGAATAGAATATGGGTCTTAGAGTAAAGCACACCAACTTCCGTGTCTCATTTACAAACTGTTTAACCAGGACCAGGAGCCTGTCTTCCCAAGCCTTAGCGGCCTTCTGCATGATGAAGAACATACTCATCCCTCAAGATTTTGATATAAATAGAGCACTTAGAAAAATGCCTCAATAGCGCAGTACTTAAGATTTAGGTGTCTCATCGATGTGGGCTTGATTCCCAGTTCTTCCACTCACAACTTTGTGACTTGGGGAAGTTACTTCACTTCTCCGTGGAAGTCAGAATTGACTGTAGCATGCTGCTATAGTGAACACAGTGATACATTTCCCAGATCCCTCTTCAGGACTGAAGAGTTTCTTTTTCCAGCTGCTGGGGTAGGGGTGGGGGGCACAGTGGGACTGCAGATTCACAGCTGATGGCCCTCAGCTCTCAGTCTTGTCCAGGAATTGCTGTTGGCTGATATTCACCCCTCCCGATACCTTCCTGTGGGCAGCTTCCATTTAATGACTAATTTCTCTGGGGGCAGAAAGGCTGGTCCCCCTGCGTCCAATTTGGGATAACTGTAAGAAGCTATTGGCAGCTTCCGGGCTTCTCATGGAGTCACCTGAGGCCTTGTGGTATCTATACCAAATACGGCCCATCTTTTCTCACTACCCAATTCTGGATCTTTCCCTGGCCCCACAGGTGTTCATTCTGAGAGCCTTCCCCAATAAATGTTCTATATGCCAATCTCCATTTCAGACACTCTTTCCAGGGAAGTAGCCCTGCAAGTAACAACGGCAGCAACAACACACCCAACCACAAATCTCAATAACTAAACAAAACAAGTTTTTATCTATATAATTCAGCACAGGGCTTTTCTCCATGTGGTCACTTATTAATTTCAGCTGATCAAGGCTCTGTCTTTGCCCCGTGGCATCTGGAACAAGCAGACCCTTTAGCTGAGTCCCTGCCACAGCTGGGAGAGTGTGTGCCAGCTCTTCTATGCACTGGCCTGAAAATGACCCACGGCTCTTCCACATAGACCCCGAGCGGACTCTGGAAATGAATGCAGTCAGCAAAACAAGTTGAAAAATGGATGAAAGCATTTCAGTAGTCACGCTGAGCTAGAAAGTCTGCGACGCGTTTTCAACGAGAAAGACAGTTCCAGTGTGACAGATGTCACACACTGGTGGCAGCAAACAGTCAGGCAGTGTTTTCCTTTTTAAAACATTTTTATTTCTACTGCATTCAGCTATTTTTGTAACACGTTCATGGATGTTTGCCATACTAGGATGTCCACCTACAGAATGGCGTTTTATTAAAAAAATCTTTACCTTTTAAAAAGTGCTATGAATGGAAGACCAGGACGATTCTTTGAAGGTAGGCCATTAAAAGAAAAATACATAAATAACATGAAAAAAAGTCATTATGTTCTACGTAGAAAATGTTTCCTTCTTGAAAGCTGAGCTTTGAGCGCGTTCTCTATTTGTTACAAATGTTGATTAGCAAATAATAGAAAAGTAAGATAGTGCTAGCACCCAAACTGATGCCTTCTTCTTGTCATTTGGCAGAATTGAAAGGGGAGTAGTAATATTCTCGCTGTGTTATTCAAGGTGATTTCACGTGACCCCACTGTTCTTGTAACTCCCTAAAAGTGTAGTATCCCAAATTTTGAGAAACTGAAACCCAGAAATCTGTTCGAGTTTTGCTATTCTGCGTGGTTTTTCTTTTTATTTTTCTGTAGCACAGCATTTTTTTCAGCTTTACTAAGACATAAGACATGTAATTGACATATAACATTCTGTAAGTTTAAGGTGTACAATGTGATGATGTGAAAAGATTATTACTGCGATAAAGTTAGTTAACACATCCATCGCCTTACATGATTACCATTTGTGTGTGTGTGTGTGTGTGTGTGTGTGTGTGGTGAGAACATTTACGATCTACTCTCTTTGTGACTTTCAAGTATCTAATTCACCTGTTTAGTCGCCATACTATACATTAGAGCCCAGACATTATTTATCCTGTAACTGAAAGTTTGTACCTTTGACCAATATCTCCCCATTTCCCCCACCCCCAGCCCCTGGCAACCAACGTTTTACTCTCTGTTTCTATGAGTTTGGCTATTTTAAATTCCAAGTTAAGTGTGATTGTGCAGAATTTTCCTCTGTCTGACATTTCATTTAGCATAATTTCCTCACGATCTATCCACATTGCTATAAATAGCAGGATTTTTCTTTCTCCTAGTTTGATAATAGTCATATATCTATATCTCTATCTATCTATCATCTATCTATCTATCTATCTATCTATCTATCTATCTATCTATCTATCATCTATCTATCTATCATCTATCTATCTATATTTCTGACCTTTATGTCCCAGCAGACATCTTCACATTGCTTCTCATTGATCTCCCACAGTCACTGAGGTCCTTGGATCCATCTGACCTGCTTTTTAGAGAAGGATGTTTCTAAATCTTTTTGTATAGATGACTTCTGTACTATTTGTCTTGTCCATTTGATGTCCATTTTGTTCATCTGTGTAGAAAAACTATGAAGAGATCAGTGCTTGAGTGTCTCTGGTTTCTAAAGTAGCTGTTCTTAATTAATAGCTGTTCTTAACATTTTCTTGATTTATTCATCCATCTATGGACACTTAGGTTGTTTCCATGTCTTGGCTATTGTGAATAATGCTGCAATGAACATGGGAGTGCATTCTGCAATCCCATTTCTGAATATATATCTAAAGGAAATGAAATCACTATTTTGCGAAGGTATCTGCACTTCCATACTCATTGAAGCATTACTCACATCTGTTTGCATCTTGAATTTCAGTAGAAAAATGGTGCATTATAGGGGTAAGCAGACAGAAGCAATGGATGCTAATGAACTTGGATCTGAGGTCACCAAACCCTGTTGACATCATCATTACCCACTTCGCCCCGAGCACACCCCCGAAAGCTTGCTTGGGCCTGAATAGGATCTGTCCTGCTCTCTAAGCACTCCATGTTTGTTTGCTGCCTTTTGCTTATGAATGGCTGTGTCTACCCTCATTGTGCCCCATCTCTCCGATACAACCTTGTTAATTTCTCCCTCCACCTTTCTCTGTCAACATCTCAACTTGCCCTGGTAGGCTTTGCGTTTGACATAAGAATCTGGGTTTTATGCCCTGCTTGGTACTAAACCTGATGCAATATCCCCTTCGAATATGTAGGCAAGATGATGTCATTAACCTCTTCCTGAAGTCGGGGAGGAGGGTTTGCACAGCTTTGGACAGCGGTGAGAGCTGAAATGTCTGTGTGTGTTTATGAAAGAAGGTACATTAGCAGGGAGGCATGAAAAAAATCCCGTAGTGGAGAAATCTAACAAAAATTAAATGATGTCACCTTACCCTTTCAGCATTTAAGGAACTTGTCTTTCAGAGAGACAATGCTTTATGGAGATGAAAATAATTACACTTGGCTCCCTGGTTAATGCTTCCCTATTTTGAACCTTTCTTCTCAAGCTTTGATACCAAAATAGCTATTTGGGTAAGGATGAGGCATAACTGTCCACCCCTAGCGTGTGATTTCATTGTTAACACCAATGGCTGTTATATACCTGGGGCGATGCACCCTCTTGGGGAAAAGTTCAAAGGCAAGGATTTTCGTGACTAATATGAAGATGATGGTGATATGATACAAGGAAAGGAACAGAATGAAGAGGAGAGGCAAAGAGATGAGAAGAGAGGTGAAGAGGTGAAGGAATAGGAGAATAAGGAAAGGCAAGAGAGAGAAGAGGAGAGGGGAATGGAAAGTGTGCATGTAAATGCTCTAGTCAGTCAGATTGTCTCAGGGATTTGCAATGGCAAATATTAAAGCATTATGGCCCGAATGACTTAGCATTGCATAAAGTATTCTTTCGTTTCCACAAAAGTCAATGGTTTTATTTTTTATTTAAACTATGTAAGTGTTTAAAATAAAAGAGAAACAATTTTTTAAAGTTAAAAATCATTTTTAAAGTAAAAAAAAATAAAAATGAAAGTAATAAATGACATATTATGGCTGACCTGAAATAACAGTTCTTCAATTTTCTGGTGCCTGTTTATCTCTTCAAATTATTTTCACCAAGCTGTAGGTACTGTGAGGTTAGGGACCATATGTGTATAGTTCATTGGTTTATCTTCCATGGTTAGATAATGCCTTGTACAAAACAGATAATACAACTTTTCTTGCACGAAAGAATGAGTCTATAGATATATATGGCATTTTACAAAAAGGAGATCATATTATATCTAGAATATTGCAACCTAATCTTCCTCACTTATTGTATACATTTTGCCATATCATTAAATGGACATTTACAAGTCTGACAATTAAGTTCCCAAACTTTGTTGCACCGATGTTGTTAACCTTTTTTGACATCAGAAGGATTATTCATTATGAATTGGTACCAACTGGACAAACAGTTAACCAAGTTGGCTATTTGGAAGTGCTAAAATCCTGCGTGAAAAAGTTAGACGACCTGAACTTTCCGCCAACAATTCGTGGCTCTTGACAACACACCAGCTCACACACGGCACTGTCTGTGAGGGAGTTTTTAGCCAGTAAACCAATAACTATATTGGAACACCCTCCCTACTCACCTGATCTAGCCCCCAATGACTTCTCTCTTTACCCAAAGATAAAGGAAATATTGAAAGGAAGACATTTTGATGACATTCAGGACATCAAGGGTAATACGACGATAGCTCTGATGGCCATTCCAGAAAAAGAGTTCCAAAATTGCTTTGAAGGGTGGACTAGCTTCGGTGTATAGCTTCCCAAGGGGAGTACTTCGAAGGTGACTGTAGTGATATTCAGCAATGAGGTGTGTAGCACTTTTTCTAGGATGAGTTTGCGAACTTAATTTTTAGGTACTCCAGTCTATTTGGCCTCCATGGACATATAAGACTTTATTAAAACAGTCCTTCATTGATGCATATTAAAGTTGTTTCAGTTTTTCATTATTATAAACAATATCACAATATATATTTCTGGAAATACATTTGCTATTTTTTTATTATGTTTTTAGGATGTTTCCTGGAAGTGGAATTACTGGACATAAATCACATATTCTCATGGCGTTTAATTCATATTGCCAAATAACTTTTCAAAAAAATTGGACCAACTTACTTTTCCACCAGCCATATATGAAAATGTATTTCCTCAATAGTTTTGATTAAAAAAAAAGGCATTGCCAATCTTTTAAAATATGCATTTCTACGACTACCGGTAAAATAGAACTTTCTTTTTAATGTTATCCTTTGTTCTTTTCTTTCTTCTTGCTATTTGCACGTCTTCCTTTTGTGATTACTTTTGTATCCTTTGACCTTATAAAATCCACCTTTTCTTACTGATTTTAAGAGTTCTCTATATATTGAGAAGATTCATCTTTATGTTATCTTATATATTGTAAATATATTACCTCTTTCTGTCATTTGCTTTTTAGTTCTGTTCGTAACAATGGTGTAATGGTGATAGAAATACTGCTAGTATTGTTAATTTTGGCATTGCTGTTGCTGATGTTGTTTTCTGGCGGTGGTACTGGTGCTGGAGTTATAGTTTTTAGTAGTGATGCTGGTGTGTCATTTTACTTTACAGAAGTTTAAATTTTACCAGTATTTCCTGTTATAGTTTCTCCCTTTGGTTCCCCCCACCCCCGAAGAAAAACCCGGTTGCTATAGCAAAGCTATATTTTAAAAACAATATATTTTATTCTAATGCTTCTATGCTCATAAACACACACACACACACACACAATCACGTGCATTTTAATATAGTTGGAATGAATTTTATGTAAATGTGTAGTAGTGTCGAAGTATCGGAAACCATCTCACTGTCTCCGATTAAAAGACAAAGCTGAGTTATTGCTCTCCATTAGGGAACTATGCTGCTGACATATGGTGTCCCCAAACAGAGCAAGCAGTGGATCTTACAGGGTGCTGGAGAGGCGTGTAGTTCAGGGGCTAATGGATTTTCAGGGACACACATAATCTGGCATCTACCTAAGGAGGTTATTTGGGGTAGATTGCTTTTGATTGACGCTCAGAGGTGTGTTTCTCAGAGTGATTCAGTTCCCGATAAGCTGTCTGTCACTAATTGAGTTGATTGGCTTGAAAAAAAACTGGTTCACTGAGGAGACTTGTTGATCAATTTAACAGGTTTAAAAGCAGTTTCTGGTAGTTACCTGTTACCATGGCTGCAGACAAATCAGTCTTTACCTACTATTGTGGGAATTTTTATAATTCTCAGCAATGATCTATTTTTTTTCTAAGTTATGCAAATGGAAGGGTAGATTTTGATGTGTTTTAATGGGTTTATTTCTTTCTGCATTGTGAGTTCTTTGAGGGTAAAAACCTTGTTTACTCTTCTGTTTACTTCTAGTCCTGAAATAGATAAGTGTTTTAGTAAGTTGAATTCTGGAAGCCAGGCTCTCAAGTACCAGCCACGCTATGGCCATAAACAACCATTTAAATGATCATGGATTCAGAGGTTGTTTGAATTAAAAAAATCATCAACAATTACCACTTCACATTCCCAGTAACACTCATTTATATTTGACAAGTCTGACTTCTCAATCAGAAACATTAATATTATGCTTTCCATCATCATATAAGCCAATATTATTTAGTACTTACCATGTCAGTCAGCATTAAGTTCTTTTACATGAACTATTTCATGAGATTTTCACAATAATCTTTTGAGGTACTCACGATGCTTCCATTTTACAGACAGGGGAACTGATATTTAGAGAAGTAATCGGTGAGTTGCATGGGGAATGGAGTGTGGGAAGGATGGAACTAGTATTCATTTAATGAACATTACATAACACAGTTTTTCAAAATATACAGACCCAATTTTCAACCTGGATTATCTTATATTGACCTTGTAAAATTGAGAAGGATTTAATTTTAGAGAATGTTGGGAAACTAATGTTAACTGGTATGACAGGTATTGCTGCACCCATAGCATAATTTAGTCTTCACAATAGTCCTATTTGGTGGTTATCACCATCCAACTTTCATGAATGTGGAACCCGAGGACCAGAGAAATCAAGTAAATTGCCAAAGACACACAGTGACTGAGCCAGGATTTTAAACACGATGCCGCTGTTTAATTCAAGTGGCCAGGTTATGTTGTTCATCCCTCTTCGTCTTGTGTCTAAAGCAAAGTGATTCAGTAGACGCTGATATTGGAGGAGCTGACTTAATTACGAGCTGTCTTAGTTCAGAGAATTACAGGAATGGGTCCTAAAATCTTATTCTCTTTCTTTTCAGAGATTCACCCTGTAATCTGAGTTTGGCTCATTCAAGCAAGTTTAGTGACTAGTCTGAAATCCAGTTTTGTGCAACTTGACCCCTCATATTGTTGTTTTGATACCTCCAAGGAGAGGAATGACTTTTCCAGTTCAACATTATATTATTTTCTGATTCATTCATGGTCTTGGTGGTAATTAATCACTAGAATGTTACAGTAGAAAGAAGGTGTGACGAGCACGCTAAGCTAAGGTGGATGCCATTAACAGAGTCTTCCCACAAGAAGTAGTGGAGAGTCCTGTGGCTTTGGGTTTTTCCCCACATTCTCATTTCACTCCTCTAAGTAATCTCTGATTGACTCTTGATCACCATAGATTTTATTCCAACAAATGCTGTACTTTGCCTGATGGCATATTGCAATCAAGAAAGTGACACTAAACAGTAGTAGTCTAGTGGTATCACAGTTGTCACTAATTTTAGCTAAAAATTTTTACTATGGAATGCCATTGCTTTGTGGGATTTCAATCCCTCTGGCAAAATTAAATGTCTTATTCTTATGAGATTCTTTTAGAAGACGGGTGCTAGTTAAGTTTAGGAGGACCAACAAGTGAAAATATCATTAGTGGTAAGTGTAGACTATCTTACCTTATGTTAAAGTGGTTACAGAATGGCTTTTATTCTGAATTGAGATTCGCTTACCTAGAATGAGCCAACTCAAGAAATATTTGTTGAACGAAAGACTGAACAACAGTCAGGTTCTCTAGTCCTTTTCCTCAATCAGCAGGTCTCTTCACCCATGTAGGTCATTGCAGTGTTCATCTGGAAAAAGAAGAGGTTGATTAACATGTATTTAATATTCATTAGCTGTTATAACCATCTTTCAGACACTTCTGAGTAAAGATGAAAAGAACGGATTTCTGCATTCACAGGCCTCAGAGTTTAGTTGTAGACACAGATATGTAAAGAAGTCAATAAAGGAATATAGTAATCCCTTTGGTAGACAGATAAGTGAGTTTCCGGGTAGAGGAAATGCCGCGCTGCCCCAAAACTAAGTCAGAGAACCTTCTGGAGGAAGGGATATTTAAGTTAACTATTATAAAAAGAGTTGAAATGCAATAGTTCTTCAAGCCAATGTTGGGCACTGTAAATAAGGAGAAGAATTACGAGAATATATAAAGAAGCAAAAATGAAAGAGTTGGGTTTGTGGTGAAGCAAGAAGGGCTTTGCAGAATGTCAACGAAAGATGGAACCCATCTTTACCATGTAAGGCATTCATATTCATTGAGTGCCAATAGAGATGAGTCATTCAACTAAACATCGAGGATACTGAAAATTAAAAAGATATATCTGGCCTCTGCTGTTACGAAGATTCTTGTAGTCCTGGATGGAGAAAAATAAATTAAACAAGTAAATTCAATCAGCACAGGGGACTTGGGGAATGCATAACCTAAAGAACCTAACTCATTTGGGGTGGGGGAGGGTTAAAAAGGTAAAAAGCTGGGACTCGAAGAATAATTAGGAACCAGCCAATAAGAGGGGACAGTGTAAAGTGAAAGCAAATGTTTAAGAATGTTCAAGAAACTGGAAGATTGGCCAATTAGATCTTGGAGTCTGAGGCAGGGTGTATAAGAGATGAAGCTGAGGAGATGGGATGGTCAGATCACAAAAGGTATAACTAGCCGCAAACTGAGTATTAGCAAACATTGCCACAAAGAGCTGTAGTGTCAAGGAAGCCATTTAAGGGTATTGAGCAGGAAAGAACTTGTAGTTTCATCCTTTAGCGTGGCTGAATCTTTGTATCTAGCTTTAGGAATTAAATGATGGAGGAGGTTACAGACCACAGATTCTGGCCTTGGAGACTCAAGCACCTCAGCGTCCTTAACCACACTGCAGCTGACGTCAGCTTCCCTGATTTCAGGATGCCCTTCACGTTCACCACCTCTTGCAGTTCCCTGAGAAAGTTGAGGGAGAGCCTTATTATCACACTGGGGTGACGAAGAGGCTGCATCTCTGGCTGGTTCAGACATATGGTCAGGATTAATTAAGTGCTGTGCTGGTTTGGTAGCCGAAGCTGCTCCAGACCTCTGGCCTGCTGCCGTTTCCACTGCGTTTACTCTGTGGGTTTTCAAAGACCCATGCAAAGCCAAGTATTTTCATGACAAATTGATTCCTTTTTTCTATTTCAGTTCTCAAAATGACACAATGCTTCATCGCTGACAGCTCAGGCTGTGCTTAATAATATGTCCACCCTGTGAACCAATGACATCAACTTGTGGAGTGCAGAGCCTTCCTGTGTGGTGTGACGTAAGGGGGCTCTGCCAACAGGCCACCGCCCTTAGAAGCCTCCCCTAATTTGCTGCCCATAATGACAACACATTTTGCCACGACATTTTTATTTGTTTGGATGATAAAAACAATGCAGATAAGAGGAGTCAGAGCTCAGCGTTTATCACCTACCATCCAAGTTGGGAGTGCTTCTTTCACCCAGGGCAAGGGCCAGATGCTCAAAAACTTACAGACAATCATAGTTTGATAAATGAGACAGCTGGAAAAGATCTTAGACATTTTTCTGTTTGCTCTCCCCATTTTATAGGTAGAGAAATTGAAGGTCTGAAAGGAAACATGACAAATCGAAGGTGGCATCGGTTACTGGAGTCTGGGTATGACTGTACCCCTGGTCCAATTGTCCCTAACACCATGCTAGCGGTACCGTACAGCCAGCAATCAATAGGTGCCAGGCAGTGTCCTACATGCCTTAGAGATACCAGATCATTAAATCCTCATAAGAGCACAGTGAGGGGGATACTATTATTATTTTACACACGAGGCACAAAGATAGTAAGTGTGTGTCTGAAACCGACAGAGCTGGCAAATAAATGTCAGAGCTGGGATATGACCCTGGGCGGGCTGGCTCCACAGGCCAAGCTCTCCTAGACATAAAACAGCTTTTGCAGATGACTAGGTTTCACTTTTGTGGGTGGCAATAAGAGAAACTAGCAGAAAGCCAAATGCAGTCTACTGCCTTGGGGTAGAAGCCTGGCAGGTATGTTGGGATGAAGGAGATACAGACGCTGCAAGAACAGCAGAAGGGAAGGGGACATCTAGGCGGGCTTTATGATATTGGAAAGAGGCCCTGTTCTGTCAACACACTAAATAACCTTGTGCTCTTTGATTCTCAGTCCACGCCTTGGAGAGAAATCACAGCTCCCAAGCTGACCACAGGGCTAACCACAAGCCAAATGTGTGCCACAGTTGCTGAAATAAAATTAAAGCAGGCTTTGGCAAAATTAGCATAGATGGAATGTTAAGATTAGGAGAGATGATAATTCCAATAATTTTCTCTCTGACATGTCCCACGTTGGAGGTGTTGCTTGAAGTGTAGGGTGTCTTATTTTAAAGTGTGCATTGGTTCACGTGGCAGCACTTTGGGAGGTATGGCAAGATGGTGGCAGGATCTGAGATTCAAGTCCCACTAGAAATTGTAGAGGAAGTGTGCATGCTTAACACAGGGAAAAAAAAGACTTGGAAGGTGTGTGAAGCTCATTATATACCCTGGAAGAACAGTTGTACAGTCAAGGAATAAATGTTTCCTGCCTTCCTCCAAGAGGCAAAGGCAGCATATTTCACTCTAATAATTGCAAGTGTTGCACAAAACAGAATGGGGGAATCACAAAACACTGTAAAATTCCATGTCTATTATTATATGCAGCAGAAGTTAAAAAAAAATCTCCCAAGAATTATTTCAGGGTGCGAGGAATGGTGACATAAGAAAGTAAAGTTGGCTCACGTAATCACCTAGTTTCCTTGCAACTTTCGGAGTTTGGGGAATCTTTTGCAAATGTGATGTATTCAAAATGGCTTCCTAGTCACCAAACGTATATTACGGTAAACCAAAAATGCCTAATAAAGACGAGCTTTGCTTTCCAGTATGGACAGGCACAATGCCTAGCTTCACATGACGCAGTTAATTAACCACCACTTACTCCTAGACAGAAGGCGGCTTCTGCAGATGACTGGGTCTCGCTTTTGTGGGAGGCAAAAAAGAAAGAAAAACTAGCATAAAGCAAAATACATGCGGTGGCAACTAATGGAATTAGTTCTTTTTCTGTTGCTCTGGTATCTTGAGAGTGGAAGCATCTCTTGTCAATGGTGAATAGAAGCAGACATGAGTTATTATTATGGTCTCTGCCTCGTAATTTCTGTGTCACCAAGATGTACTCTGTTTATTAATGCACTTAGAAAGCTTTGGAATATTAGCCACATAAAGTCTCTCTCCATGGATTCAATTACCACACTCTTCATTTGTTCCAGGAAACTGAAACTGTAGACTCACATTTCTGGGTAGAAATAGCTCGCAGCCTTGTTTTTTCCTGGTTGTAAGTCCAGTGGGAAAGTTTTCTTATAGGTCATTAAAGCAGGAATGATCCCCAGAGATCCTCTCGTTTATCTCTCTGTTCCTTCGTTGCACTTGTGAGTAATTGAGACCCAGGTGCAGGAGGGGATTAGTTCAAAACTACAGAAGACATTATAGATTTCGATTTCATATTTCACATATTCTCAGTTCAGTAGACTTACTATTCTGGGATGTATCTGACCTCCTTTGGAAGTTCTAAATGCATATAAAAGGGAGGAAGGAAGTAGGTGACCAGTTTACCTGATGGGCCAGTCTTGTGAAGCATGGACTGTCCCAGTTTTCACAGGGTGAGAACAATGAAAGTGCATTGGGGATTTAAAAATGAGAGACAGCAGGATGGCTGGTTAGCTCAGTTGGTTAGAGCATGGTGCCCATAACACCAAGATTGCCGGTTTGTTCCCTGCATGGGTCACTGTGAGCTGCGCCCTCCTTCAGAAAAACGAAAAAAACAGAAAACGAGAGACAGGGTAACAGTGGTTCTAATTCTATCAAAGCTCCTTGAAGATGCTCTGGCTTCTAAACTCCTCTCCCTTAGTAAGGAAGACAGACAGATGGTCTTTCCAAAGCGAGCACAGTGAGCCTCAGTTTCCACATCTGAAAACATGGGACTCAGCCTTACAGGATTGTTAGGGTAAAATGAAATCAGATCCATAGAACACCTGGCACTGCTTCCCCTGCAGGGGCCCTTAGTGACCTCCCTTCTTCCTTCCATACTTAGAGATGGAGAGTGGTAGCTCCTAGGATTGGTTATGGTACCCAGTCTCTACACAGTGGTGGGGATAGGGCTTAGTGGGGGGGGAGGTTGAAATTGAGAGCAGAGCCTGATTCCAATCTCTTGATCAAGATTTTAAAAAAGCTTCTGAAGGACAGGGATCAAACAAAATTGTTTACTTCCCTTACAGCGGCTCCCCACCATACTGAAGTTAGAGTCAAAAGCCTAAACAGGGCCTGGAGGCCTTATGTGTCAGAGCCCTGGTTACCCCTCTCATCGTGTATCTCTTTCTCTATTGTTCTTACTTCATGGACTGAGAGAAAAGACAGTGCTCAACTAGAATTTGTTAAATGAGTTATCTCTGCAATCTCTACAGGGACTCAGTTAGTAGTAGTGGAATAGTTCATTAAAGCAAAAATTCTTCAGATTACTTGTATACCTGCTAAATTATTCAACAATTAAAAAAAGAAATGGTAGCATCTAATGCTGGCAGGGCCCTGTGCAATTAATCCACTCATGTACTACCGATGGTTGGTGTGCAACTGGTAATTGTTTTGCAATTGCAATTGGCAAAATGTATCAAGAAGCACAATAAATATAATAGCCTTTGATCTAGTAATGTCACTCATGGGACATTAGCCTAAAGGAGGAAACGAATTGAAATACAAAGGCCATATTAATAGAAATACTCTTTGCAAATTCGTATATAATAGCAAAGAAAAATTAAAACATTTGTATGGTTCAATTGAATAAATTATGGTTTCTCCATTCAATGGAATGTTATGAATAATTAAACATAATAATTATATAAAACTAATGGTAAAACATTTACAAAATAATGTTAGAAAGAAATATCAAATAGCATCTCCACTGTGATAATTATTATATAAATATAAATTTATATGGAGGAGAACAGTGGGTCCTTAAAAAAATAAAAACTGTTGTATTAGGTTATAGAATTATGCTAGTTTAAAATCAAGTATATGCCCATTATTTTTATCCAAAGCAAATGTATCTTTTAAAAGAAATGAGTAATAATGTTATTTCTTAGAAACAAATTTTGAGAAATTTTTTAGTTTTCTCATTTCTATTTGGAAAAAAGATTGCTTTTTCCTATTGAAATGTGAAAGTGAGGTGACACTTTAACTGTTCTTCATATGGGAGGTGGAGTTGCATTTTATTTTCAGTTCTCTTTATAACTCTGGCTATTATTTATTGTCAGTAAAAAATATGCTCTCCCCATACTTCACTTCTAATTACTTATCCGTCATTGTTTTATCCAAATGCCTATCCTCCAAGAAGAACTCTGAAGCTCTCCTCTGTTACTATTCCATTGATTTATTCACAGGGCATTTTAAAAAAAAAATCTTCAATATGTATCCAACCATCCACCCCTTCATCCATCCATCCATCCATCCATCCATCCATCCATCCATCCACCCACCCTTTCAACAAGGAGACTGGGCTTCCTTAATCTCTCGATGATCATTTGGAATTCAAGATATTCATTTGGGACTTCAACTCTATTTTTCAAAGACATTGCCCGAGAAGAAAAATGACGGAAACCTATTGTTTTCTTTTCTTTTCTTTTCTTTTCTTTTCTTTTCTTTTCTTTTCTTTTCTTTTCTTTTCTTTTCTTTTCTTTTCTTTTCTTTTCTTTTCTTTTCTTTTCTTTTCTTTTCTTTTCTTTTCTTTTCTTTTCTTTTCTTGTCCTCTTCTCTTCTCTTCTCTTCTCTTCTCTTTTTTTAAATGATACTTTGTTTTGGCCACAATTCCTGGTAGAACATTTGTCTAATTTAACTCTATTTCTCATAATACCACAAGCCCATGGCTAAATGAATTATCTTTATTGCACTGGAATTGAGCTTTAGCATTTTTCCAATATCTGGTGAAAATATCCATTCACATAAACAGAAACTCCATAATAGTTACATGTGGAAGTTCTGAGGTAATGTCTCCTTTCTCAAAAAAGCTTCAATTTGGAATTTTCCAGAGTGACCCATGAAATAGTCTGAGATTCTTCATTCCCATTGGGTCAGATGAACTTAGTGAGGGCAGACAGGGGAGCTGTTGAATGGCTGCCATGTTCCAATCAGTGTGAAATTTCTAGTCCCTAGCTCACAAAAGGATTCCTAATCACAGATGGAAAGGAAAGTAATAGACATGCCCTTGGATAAGTGGGTGGGGAAGGAAAAAAAAAGTGGAATAGCATTTCTTGAGTGTCTGCATATGGTTTTTCATATCACAGTTCACTCTCAAAAAAGCTATGTGGTTTCTCAGGGGCTATTAACCCATTTTATAGAGGAGAAAACGAGATGAAAAATACAGAAATTAAAAAAAAATATGTATCTTGGGGGCTGAAAAGCTTAACAAGATTGTCCAGTAAGTAACAGAGCCCATCACCCTGTGTAGAAGGCAGGTTATAACGGGTGATGTTCTATGCAAGTTGGTGCTTTTTGACACCAAGATGAAGTGCAGATTGGGTGAACAGGTTAGAAAATGCAGAGATGTTTGATTGAAGAACAGGCTAGTTCATGCCTTCATGAATCCTTTCATCCTATCCTTTTCTTGTAACACCTATGTAGATGTTATCAGTCTCTTCAGCTGAAGGTCTTGTTGTCTGAATGCCTTAATTTCCAGCTGTCTGGAAGATTTTTCTGGCAGCTGATACCTCTTTTGCCTAACCACATATACGGAAGACTGGATGTGTTAGAAAAGTAATCTTGGGAGTTCCCCAACCAATGACTGATGGGAGATGGTGAATAAATACCCCAGCTCCTTAACCCAGAGTGAGAGGACGCTGAGGTGTGACGTGTACACTGATCCCCAGAGTCCCCAATGCAATGGGATGAAGCTGTAGATCTCTGCAGTCACAAAGGGCTTAACAGCCTACTCTTTAAAAGCTGCCTTTCTTCTTTAACTGCTTCCCCACCTTCCTACTTGCCTTTGCTGGTATCATCTCTCAAACAAACTACTTGTGCCTAAATCCTTGTCTCAGGGATAGTTTCTGGGAGAAGCCGGTCAAAGACAGTTCCATTTGCTAGGACGTATAACTCATGTACAGAAGATGAGTCTGGAGTCTGGAGTGGTAGAACCTGTATCACCTCTGCAAGAACGACTCCCACTTTATGCGTTGACAACTAAAATGTGTTTTTTCTATTAATAATAGCACATCATAAGGTAAATGAGAGTTTGGCAGGTAACAGTGCACGGGCCAAATCTGGCCTTCTGCCTGTTAGTGGCCTGAAGCCTGCATGCTAAGAATGGTTTTTGAATGGTTGTTATGTAGTACTACAAGTTACACAAGTTTTTATGTAAGTTGTTATGTATGAGGTCTGCAAATAAGTTCACAAACTCATCCTAGAGAAAGTGCTACACACCTGATTGCTGAATATCACTGTGGTCACCTTCGAAGTACTCCCCTTGGGAAGCTATGCGCTGACACCAGTGCCTAGTCCACCCTTCAAAGCAATTTCAGATCTCTTTCTGGAATGGCCATCAGAGCTGTCATCATATTACCCTCGATGTCCTGAATGTCATCAAAATGTTTTCCTTTCAGTAGTTCCTTTATTTTCTGGTAAATAAATAAGTCACTGGGGGCCAGATCAGGTGAGTAGGAAGGGTGTTCCAATACAGTTATTTGTTTACTGGCTAAAAACTCCCTCACAGACAGTGCCGTGTGAGCTGGTGCATTGTGGTGATGCAAGAGCCATGAATTCTTGGCAAAAAGTCCAGGTCGTCTCACTTTTTCAAGCAGCCTTTATAACACTTCCAAATAGTAAACCTGGTGAACTGTTTGTTTAGTTGGTACAAATTCATAATGAATAATCCCTCTGATATTAAAATGGGTTAGCAACATCATCGCAACAAGTTCTTGAACGTAAATGTCAGACTATATATATATATATATATATACACACATATATACATATATATATGTATATATGTATATACATATATATGTGTGTGTGTGTGTGTATATATATATATGTATCTTATGTAAGTTATACACATGGTTATATAAGTATCCTGAATGTTACCTTTTGAGCCATAAAAGCTGAAACACTTACTATCTGGCAATTTATAGGAAGTTTGCCAACCCCTGAACTAGTGGAAATCCCACCAAATCCTTAAACCCCATTATTTGTATTAACCATATTAATTATGCTGTTTGACTCACCCAGGGCCCTGGGTCCAGGGTGGACACTTATCCAGGGAGTGTCTTACAGAATTAAAGCAGCCTATCACAGAACCTCTCCTGAAAACATGGCCGTGTCCAATCCATTGTCTCTCTTTGGAATTTGAAATAGTCAACTTGGAACAGATATCATAGTTAGCAAGAACCACTAAAATTTTGAAAATGATGCAGAGAGGGAAGCCATGAAGTAAACCAAGTTGGAAGATACATTGGGGTGGCAGATAGAGTGCGGATACAGAGACAGAATAATGAGAGAACAAGACAAACGAATGTTACCAGGAAGCTACAACCTTGAAATCATGAGTTAAGTAGAAGCTTACTGAGACCGAGAGAGACCTGAGCTCAGTCGTGTCTTTTTCTTCATTGTAGTTCCAGAACTAAATGCTGTTTAAATTTATCCAATAAGATTTGGCTAACATTTAATAATTCAACCAATGCATTTGCTTTTTCATCCCGTGCTCCAATGGAACATCTTTGGACTGACTTGTTGCCATTTAAGTTTCATATTGTTATACAGCTTCCTATGAGTTGCACGTTGACTCTGGAGTTGTATTGGAATTTCTACAGGCCAGAAAGAGTGATGGCGACACCCTTATTCGCTTCTTTTTACAAACTGTAATGTGGTCATTAGATGCTGAATGCGTATTGCTGATTGGTATATATAGGGGGTGCCAAGAATGTGTGTACACATTTTAAGAAAAGGAAAAAAAAACTATTGAAATTGTAATACACAATATGTACCAATAACAAAAGATGAATACAAGTCACGTTTGACTTCTGCAATTACAAGAGGTGCTCAGAGTGGTTACCATCAGTGTCCAGACACTTCTGATTACAGCAAACTACTGCTTGAGCAACGCTGACCCAAGTGTCCACTTGCATACATTTTTTGGCACCCCCGATATATATATTGCCTCTTGCAAAAGGGCCTATAGACAACAGAGTGTATTTATGTAGATCCAGGCAGTGTCGTCAGTGAACTATAGGACCCCTCATCCGTATACATCTAAGTCTCTGCCTTCCCTAGCTCTTCCCTAAAGACGATTATCTACGTACAATATTTGGTGATTTGTCTCGTTCCTTTTCATCTGTCTGGTAAATTATTTTCCTCTTTTAAGTTCCATAAATTGTCTCTGGGACACAGTCTTGACAATTACATTCACTTTGATTCTCCGCACTAGTATTACAAAAAGAGCTCTAAAATTATTCCATCACTCCATGAAATAATAGGTCATTTGTCAGGTAGAAGTAAAATGTTTTGTTCTTGGGAATCGATACCTACAGCAATGATTTTTAATATGACAGGTAGTTTTATTACTAGACATGTACCTTCTAAGTGTGATTTACCTTCAGACAACACCATTGTCCAATGTTTTCGTATCACGGTCCAACAGAATTCGTGGAGCAAAATGGTGCGGTAGAATATCTGTGAAAGGCTCTCAGAAGGCAGAGTCAATCCTCAAAAAACTCAAATTTATATTTTTGTGGTATTTTGGCTATGGCTCGGCGTTGTGGGGACTTTTTCTGCTAGCCCTCTCTTCTGTGAGCTCTTGCAGGACTTGGTTTTGCATATGCCAGGGCATGTCACGGCTCCCTTAGGCTTAATCTCATTGTTTCCTACTTATTTATTCAGATGGCTCTTGGGCACATCCAGGAAAAAAAAAAAGCCAACCACAAAAATGAGCAGTTGCTGTTTATAAAATCCACACATTGTTATATAATCCACATGACAGCACAAGTGTGAAATGCTGTTAATATTCAGCTTTAACCACAGCTTTAACACTTGTAGACAGCAAATGTGCTTCTGGGGTGTCCAGTTTTACATTAGGAAAAGTCCTGGTAGAGATGGAAACTTTATGAGCTGGGTTATTGCACTGAAATTTTATTGTGCCTGTTACATGCTGAGTTACCAGCGGGCAGGATTTAGACCCATAGGAAGAGACAGAGTCGGTTTTCCACAAAGCCCTTGGTTGGTTCTGCCATAATCCAGTGTTCTGAGGCATTTAGCTGTGGGCTTATTATGGCAGAGTTTTCACTTCGAAGTACAAAGCTGTCTATATCTGCTATTGGGTCATGTATAGAACTAACTTTCATGTCTCAAGGAACACATCACCGTACCTAGAAAAGCCTTTTAAATATGGCAGGGAAAACAAACACAATGAAATGTATTGAACACTAAAGTAACCATAAATTCTTTGCCCTTGTTTACTTATCAAGTAATACCTCTATCTCTGTATTTATCCATAACCTGTATAATTTTATCAGTAGAAATGTCCTTGGATCCAAGTCACAGGAAATTTGAGTAATAGTGGGTTTCCCATGTAACAAAAAGCCTAGTGCTAGTTCAGTGGTTCAATTATGTCCAGGTTGAACCATGGTTCACTTGGCTTTTTCCTAATGGGCTCAGATGGTTACTGCAGTTCCAGACATCATTTCCGTATTTAAGTGACGATGGCAGAAAGGAACAACTATGACTCTCTGTTTGTTCACCAGGAAAACAAAGTCTGTTTTGAAGTCCCAGAAGACTTCTTATACTTCATGGGATCAGATTTAAACCATGGCTACCCTAGTGGCAAGGAAAATAAAGCATAAGACGATAGTGATTGGCTTAGACAAATAATGGTTAATCACCCAGGAGTGAGCACATCACAATTCAGAACAAAATCCAGGTTCTTTTGCCAACGAAGGAAGGTATTCTGGGTACTGGGTGGGCACGTGACAGTATCTGTCGGGCAAGATGCTTTCATGGCCAGCTCAAGTCTTTTCTCTAATCACATCTTTGCTTCTCCTTCTTGCTCTTATTTATATGACCTGCCCAATCAACTTCTCAGTAAATCTGAAGGTAGTGTCCCAACCAAAAAGTTAATACTGAGTTAATTGTTTGTAAAAATTATACACATATAAGGGTGGGAGAGCACTGCAGAAAAATCAAGTGACTTTTAGAGCAGAGGCTGTGGCATTAGGTTAGAACCATTTTTTGAGTTGTGGCTCAATCTTTTACCTTGTACACCAGTGTGGTATATTCCCCTTCCTTAGATCTCAGTTTTATCATGAAAGTAGTGCTAATAATGGCCAATTCAGAAAGTGGTACTGAGGATCAAATACAATGCTTGTCAAAGTGGCCAGCCGCTGATAAAGCGCTCAATAAATGTTGGCTATCGTGCAATAGTCATTGGTCCAGGCTTGGAGACTACTTTGATGTCGCTGTTTTATACAAAGTTTTAGAAATTTCTAGAGTTAAATATGTTAGTTTAGGGTTCTATTGAAATGCCTTGGAGTATTGTTCTGCAAATAAGTGTATTAGTTTATTAATTTAACACACATGCCAGGCATCATAGAAGCAGGCTCGGGGTCAGATGTGGGAGATTCCAAGATGAAGTGGTGGATCTTAGTTTAATGTTTTGAAAAAATACATGCAAATACATGCATAAGGTGGTTCGTTTGCATGTTTATCACGTGGGAGTGGTTCAATGTGATTTCAGCTTGAAAACTGTTCGGTTCAAACCCGGATTTGACACCCAAGGTTGTCATGTAGGCAAGTGTAATAGAACCACTTCTAATATCTACCTGGCACATAGTGACCAATTGAAAATGTTCCCTAACATTCTTTTTTTCTGCCTTGTTTTGTATGCAGGTACTACAGATGTTTAATGTTCATGTGTAGGAGGTTGGTGCTAGAGCATTATAGAATATTAACTTTAGAAAATAACAACAGAGGTCAGAAGCCCTGTATATAAGGAACTACGGCAAGGAATAATGATAAAAATGATAACAAAATAACTAATGTTTATCAAGTGAATATGTCAGCAGTGTGCAAAGTTCTTTTTACATGCATGATTTCATTGAATGGTGACATCAACTGTATGAGATGAGATCTATTACTTTCCCATTTTAGAGGTGAGAAAACCAACACTTAGAAACAATATGCAATTTGTCCAAGATTACAAATCTGGTAAATACTGTAACCAGAATGCAAACCCATGTCTACGCCACCCTAGCGTTCAAAGTCTTATCTCCAGTGATATTGTGCTTCCACTTGCCATCGTTTACTGATTACTTCAAATATTGCATTTGTTCAATAATGGAATGCACAGAACACAAGCCAGGTAGTGAGTTTCTAATGGAGATGTTCCCTTTTAGTTCCTAGTTTGCTAAAGCCATGGCACCATGTTGCTGTTTCATTTTACAAGATTCAAGGGGGCAGACACAAATGAGCACTTCGCTAATGAGACTGGTCATTTTCTAAGGTGGACTTGATTCTCACACTACCTTCTATCTCCCCATTTACATTTTGCAATGTAAGTCACAGGTGTTCTTATTAGCTATTTCACAGTGTAAAAAATTAGATTAAATATAAGGAAACCATGTCCTACACATTGATGAACTCTCTTTGGCACTTTTTCATGCTTAATGATTCTATGCTCATCTCTCTTGAAATAGCCAGTGATTGCACTGCCCGTTCCTCTATCTACCTAAAGGCACAGAGGACTAATTACAATGCCAACACAAATGGTATTCCAGTTTTCATCACCTGTCGTCCCCTAGAAGTTTAACCAATTTCCATTAACTTAAGGGAGAACTACCATCCTTTGCCAACTTTCCTTGAATTACTGGAATGGCCTATTGTTGCCCATGGTGAATGTCCATTTTCAAACCATTCTGTAAGCTCCAACAGAGTGACCTTTGCTTAAACAAGGCTGATACTGTTGCTTGTCTGCTTATTCATCTTCAGAGACTTCCCTTGACTTCAGGAAGAATTCCGAATTCCCTAGACAGGACTTTACTCTGCCAACCTGTCTCTGCTGATCTCTTCGGTTTCTCTCCCTCACCCCCTGAGGCACGATCCAGTCAGGATGAATCCTGAGTGATTCTTCTAGAGGGTTCCGGCCTCCATCCCTCTCAGTAGTCTGTATATGATATTCTGGCTTCCTGGAAATGTTTGCTTCCCTTTCTATGCATTTGGAGTGGGTGATTGTTCAGGTTTTAGCTTAGAAACGACTTGCTCTCAGCAACCTTCCTTGGTTTCTAGGACTGGGTTACGCTCTCTTCCTTTGGGCTTCTTATCTCACTGCTTCCTCTCACTATTCAATGACCTCTTTGAAGCACTGTGTATTTGTTACTCTGGGTCCATCCCTGTGGTCTACCCTAGAGCCCAGCATCCAGTCACTGTTCTGTAAGTACTTATAGAAGAAATGGCATAGTGGTTGGAAGAAGAAAGTTGGGGGCATTTGCTGAATTATTTCAGCAACGATATATCCCTCTGCTTCAATTAGCCTGATATTTTGAGATAAAGCCTGTGTGTGTGTGTGTACATGCATACATGTTTAACTTAAATGACTAGAGTCATTACTGTCAATCTTTCCTTATCTAATCCTGGAGAGATGAACCCAGCTCACTCAGTGGCCAGAGGACTCAGAGCAACTTCTAGCTTTCGAGGCTCTCGGACCACTTGTATTAGTTTTCTACTGCCATATGACAAATTGCCACAAAATCAGTGGCTTAACGCAATGCCCATTGCTTAGCTCACAGTTCTGTAGGCCAGAAGTCCACCATACCATGGCTGGGTTCCGTGCCAGGGTGCTTGCAAGGTTGAAATTAAGATGTCAACTAGACTGAATTCTCATCTCCAGGCGCCAGGAAAAAAATATCCTCTTCCAATCTCGCTCTCGTTGTTGACAATTCAATTCCTTATGATTGTAGGTCCCTGTTTCCTTGATGGCCGTCAGCTTCTAGTGGCCTTTTGCAGTCTTTGCTATGTAGCCCCTTCCATCTTCAAGCCAGCAATGGGGTGTCAAATCATTTGCATGCTTTGAATCTTTGACTTTCTTTTCTAATGCCAGCTGTAGAAAACTCTCTACTTTTAAAGGGCTTAAGTATTGAGGTCAGGCCCACCCTCATACTCTCTATATCTTAATATCAATTGATGTGGGGCCTTAATTGCATCTGCAGAACCCCTTCACAGCAGTACCTATGTTAGTGTTTGATTGAATAAATGGGTGGTGTGTGTACACCAGAGCCGGGAATCTCAGGGACCACTTTTGAATTTTGTCTAGCACACCAACCAATTATACAAAAAAAAAAAAAAAAAAAAGTGAAAACCAAATAGAATATCAACGACGAAATGTGGTGATGAGACTTGCGGTTGCGGGAGGGAGACATGCTCTAATATTTGAAAGAAAATTTAGCTTCCTGTATCGCACTTCATGTTATGCACTGTGAAACTTGTCCAGTGCAAACACCAGTAAATGTAAATTAGAGGCTGGGCTTTAGTTTCAGCTTCACGTTTCGTGGCTTCCTTGCTCACTCCCTCTGATTGGCCCTGGACACGTTTTTACCAAATTCCTCACCGTTCTCCATTTTCATCACTATTAGTGTTGGCATCATCATTTTTATCCCTGCCATTCATTGAGCACTTATCTGTGTCAGGGTGCGATGTATCTTATGTCATTTAATTCCTTCAATAACTCTTATCGAAGTTATGATTGTGCCCATTTCATAAATTTACTTGAGACCATTTAGCACATATGCAGCCGAGGGTCTGGTTGTCTGACCCTAGTGTCCATTTGCTTCATCTCAGTATACCTGTGTCTTTTGAGAATGTAATAAATCATATTAGTTCAGAAGATGGGCTGGAAACATAAAGAATCGAACTTTGCAAGCTCCTCTGCAAACCCTTCATACATAACGTCGGTCACTAAAGAGGTATCCCACTCACCATCTAAGAAAGTGGTTGCTGTGGGCAAGTAACATATTCTGCATTTAGTTCCTCTGTCATTCTTCATTAATTGTGAACTAAGTGACCAAATCATCTGAATAACGTTGGTCTCTAAATACTGAATTGTAAACTTGCATGACTTAGGATCATGTGTCCTGTAAGATTTTTTTCTTTCTTTTTTAATTGAGTTTCACTTTGACATTCTCAGTAAAATGGTAACAATAGGATGCCCTGTTTCTAGTTAGTCAGACACAGCTGCTATGAAAATAATATGTTTGAGAAAATCGACTTGACATTTGATGGCCTTACGATTCTTCTGACAGGATATAATCAACTCATTAGGGAGAAACAGAAGCCTTCCTTGTACAGCCTCGTGTTTCTGGGCATGACTACATCCCCTCCGAGTGGGCTGGGGGAGCTTGCAGGGCAAACTGCGGCTTTATCGCCTCGGGGCCAGCACTCAAAGTGCCCGAATTTACTTTCTCTTCCTCTGTCCACTGCCCTTGATCTGATGAATGGGAAAGATTACTTTCTTAAGCCAACACTTTCTTTTTTTCTTCTTCTTTCCCTCCCCTGAAATCTAAATTTATAACGAGGGCTTAATTTGAAAAGATTCTCTCAGCCTTCTGTCTCCTCAGGAACAGCTGGAACAACTCTCTTGGGAAAGTGATTAGAAGCAGGAAGTGGCCATTGGGATTCCTGACTTCAGTTCCCAGGCTTATCCTGAGTTCTCTGTGGGACTCTGAAGAGCTCATTTCAACCTCTTTGCTTAGTTCTATAAAATTCCGGCTTCCAACTCCCTGCTGCTTTGCCTGTGTCATTCCCCAAACAGGTGATATGGAGGAAGAAGGGGAAGAAATCCACCACTGTAATCTAAATCTCAGCTCCCTAGGACCTAGGAAGTGATAGATTTCTTTAGGCCTCATTTTCACATCCATAAAATGGGACCAATAAGTGGCCATTTTGAAAAGATGCTGCATCAGAGGAGGTCACGTATAGAAAATGCCTGCGGAGTTTTTGGCACGTCTCTTACATTCTATGCATAGATTCATTTGCCTGGAACTTTCTGCAGTTTCTCTAAGTCTTTCCATTCATTCAGTCAGTAAATATGTGCTTGATGTTATATATGTAAAAATGCCTTATAATAAGATAATCATATTAATATCAAATTGAATCATCACAATGCTGATGACATATGCATTTCATGACTTTCAGCTTTCATGTCTTATAATTAAGGATATTCTCACTTAATTGTTGTGATTCATTGTGTTATAACGTCCACAGAAGACGAACTGTCTTTTACGTCATCAGTGTATCCTGAATATCTAGAACAGTTCCCAGTACCTGGAAGGCATTCCTTAGAGATATGCTAACCGAGTGAATTAAGTAATTAACTTAATGCCCTTCCAAATGTTTTCCAATCTCTATTGCTGACTTCTTTTTATATATGTCCTTCCAGGGACCCACAAACTACAGCTTGCGGTCCAGATACTGCCTACTGTCTGCTCTTGTAAATGAAGTTTTATTTAAACACCGTCACGCCCACTTGTTATATATTGTCTCTGGCTACTTTTACACTATAACACGGAGTTCCATAGTCATCACAGAGACTGTGTGGATCATGAAATCTGAAATATTTACTATTTAACACTTTTAAAAAAGTTTGCAGACCTCTGCATTTACTGGACATAGAGTGGTATTGCCAAAGTGCAAAGCTAATTGTTTCGCTATCCCTGTTTAAAACCCTCAAAGACTCTCAGTCACCTTAATGAAAGAGTCTAGAATTCTTTGGCAGTCAAGTTCATGATCTGAATCCTGCCAATCTCTGTAGACTCATCGCTTGCTACTCTCCTCCCAAACCATGCATTCTTTTAGTCTGTCAAGGGTGCCAGTCATTTGTATAATCTATTTTCTGTGCTGAGAGCACTAGTCCTCACTGTTGCTTGGGAACTTCACTCATCTTTCTTGAATTTTCTCATGTGACATTTCCTGTGGGATGTCTTCTCTGAAGTTTCACAGCTCGGTGAGGAGCTCCTGGTCCGTGGTCCAGTTGCATCCTGTACTTTTCCTGTGACCTGCACTTTGCAAATGATGAAACGCAAATTCTGAGGAATTATTTGATTTGACCACAGCCACTCTGTGGATATATACTAAAAATCATTAAATTTTATACTTCAAATGAGTTTAATGTATGGTGTGTAAATTATATCTCAATAAGCTCTTAAAGGCCAACCTTGAAGAAGGGATATTATTATTCTTTTATTTTATAGATGAGGAACGTAGGTCACAGAAAGCATGGCTGGTGAAGCCGGGATTCCAGTCAGCTTCTAGCTGACTACAAAGCCCATGTTTTGCCACCAGACGTCCCATCTAAGGAAACGGCTCCTATGCATGTCCCATTATTTAATGGTAGCAGTGAGGACCAGCAGAATCCGAATGGTAAGTGCTGCCCGGGGAGGCAACCATAGTCTATGCCCTTGGAGCACAGAATCCTGAACACATTGACGAAAAGCCAGGGAATGGAAGAAGGAAGCCCAGAAAGGGGCTGATAATCCCTCAGTTGAATACGTGTGTTTATAGTCTTCTTCTTAAGCAGAGTGTAAGGCAATAAGCCTGCATTATATCCCCTGTTGAGAAATAAGGAAGCAGAAGCCCAGAGAGGTTAACTGGTTTGCTGAAGTCACACAGTTAACAAGTAGATGGGCATCATGCATCAAACACTATGGTTTTGGTGTTTTCCCATTTTCTCTCTGCGATAAATGGTGTGGAAAAGCACTCTCCTTTATCATGGCAAGATTTACTCACATTGTTACAATTAACTACTTAAATGAAAAGTAACTCTCAACATCTTCTCATCAGCTAGGTTGTTTCTTGGCATAAGACATAATACATCATCAAGTTTTATTTCCTTCTAGAAGGGATATTCTATAAGAGATGTTGCAAGGTGCAGTGTTTTCAGTGTTGCACTGTATATGTGAATAGATTTACGCTATTATAAGGACAGTAAACACGGCAGAATGTTTCTTGGCACAGACCCTACAACAACTCTTTTCATCAGAACTGTTCCACATTCACAACTGTATTGTTCTCTACTCCTGAGAATATGTGTTTGACAATAGATTCTCACTAAGTCTGTAAAGACTCACCCTTCAAGTATTAAGGTCTCAGATGCTCTTGGCACACATTGTTGTGGGGATATAAACCAGAGGGTTGTGTGTTCCAGGCAGGTCAGCCAGTGGAGCATTCTGGTAGGCCAGGTGCCCGCAGTGAGTGAAAGGGTTTGGTGTCAGAAGCCTACAGGTAGGATTTATGATCGCAGAGAAATGACTGCACCTGCCAGCATCCACAGAAGAGGAGCCGTGCTTACAGAAGGCATTCTTGCTTCCCATGTCCCATTTGAGTCTGGCAGCTTGGAGATGCATATTACTATGTCTATTTTAAAGACAAGGAAACTGAAGGCCAATGAGACAGCTTGGCCAATGTCACATAGATGTGAGCGACAGAGCTGGCAGTTGAACTCAAGTCTGTCTAAAGCTGAAGACAATGTCCTTTGGCTCCAACCAGGCCTCCCTGGTGTCTCTTGAGTGTTGTGCCCTTGGCAGGGTCCTGGATACTGACACTCTGGACATCCCCATCAGGGTGAGATGGCAAAACCTAGATCAGTATCCAGACCAGAAGCATATCTTCCATCTTGATGTCTCAGGTCAACTTATCTTCAAAGGCAACAGCCTTGAAGAGGAAGGAAACACACCCGGTCCCATCTCTGCCACCAGCTGTATGTAACCTTGGGAAAGAAAGTCACGCCATCTCTCTGAGCTTTGACTGCTTCATCTTGTGATGTGCATCAACTATTCTTCCCCTGCTAATGTCACAGGGTTATCGTGAGTACTACCGTGTTTCCCTGAAAATAAGACCTGGCCGGACCATCCGCTCTAATGTGTCTGCTAGAGTAAAAATTAATGGTCTTATATTATAGTAAAATAAGACTGGGTCTTAGGTTAATTTTTGCTCCAAAAGATGCATTAGAGCTGATGGTCCGGCTAGGTCTTATTTTTGGGGAAACATGGTAAATAGAGTCTCACAAGGGGGAAGGATGATAAAAACATGGGATATGCTTGATTCATTCAGCACTTACTCAGAAAGAGCTAGGTGTTGGTGGTGATCAGCTCTCTGATATTCCTCTGTGCTTTATTTCTGTGATGCTGTGACCCCCCCACCCCCACCCCACCCATGGCCATGCCCCCACACCCCCCGCCTTTGCTATATCAGAGTGCAGATATCCAACTAGCAGTGTCAGAAGCTGACAGATTAATTCTAGGACATTAGTAATTGACAATCCAAACTTCACATGTTGTATTTGCGTTTAAATTCCTCTTACAAAACAGGAGTTTATAATCTGGGGTCCCAATCATTTAGAGGCTTCAGGGAGCTCATAAACGCAACGGAAATCGCATGAAGAATTATCTGGCTATGTGCCTGTTTCTGGACAGAGGCTTCAGAGTTTCTGCCAGATTCTGAAAAGACCCTGCGAATCTAAAATGTTAAAAATTTGTTCTAGGAGAACACAGTTTTGTGACTGTGTGACAGCCGCCTATGTCAGACTCACCAGTCACCTTCAGCTATTGTGCTTCTCTCTTAAACAATATCTGATGGATCTTTGAGTCCTACCTTCTGATAGCTCTTAAACTCTAATTTTCCTCCAAGCCCACGTTTGTAGTTGAGACTTCTTTTCATCATCATTGCCAAGAGTATTACAATGTTTGAAATGGTCCTCCTGCTTCTACTCATGCTCCCTCTGAGGCATCTTCTTCCGTTGTGTCACAGTGACCTTTCCAAAGCACGTATATAACCTGTCACTAACTACCCTGCTTACAACAGCTCCCTAGCATCTTCAGTGCAAAGCCCTACCCCTTTACGCTTTATCATGGCCTTCAAGGATCTGAGTGTCTGGCTCCATCCCAAGATTTTAGCCACATCCTTCCCCCACCTTCCACTCTACGGACTTTGTGAACTCTGTTTCCGGTGATCTCACACTGTCATACTTTGATTTTGTTGTTTTCTCTGTCTGGAATGCCCTTTGCCTTGTACAGCTGACAGACTCATTGTCAGTCTTCAAGGCCCAGCATCACAATGTCACCTCCATTGGGAAGCCTTTTCCTCATCCCTATAACATTCCCTGCAGTAGAGTGAGTGACACCTCCCTTTATGCTCTGAATCTCATTCCTTCCATAATTGTTTCTACCAAGTTGTAGGTCCTTCATCCTGTAGATATCTCCTCCCCCTCCTGTACTCTGACCTTCACATTGTCAGAGGTAACCAGGATGAGCAAGACCAGTCATTGACCAAAAAAAAAACACAAAAAACCCCAGAATGCTACAGTTTATAAATATATTGTTTGCTGAATACAAAAATCAACGATTTAATAATTATTGCTGAAGGAGTGGGCAGCACTACACACAACAGGAAGTGGGACCTGGGGTCCATGAAGTTTTCACCATGCTTGACAAATCACACCGCACAGTGGTTACTGCTTTGACCCATGAAATGGGAATAGAAGGTCAATAATTGTGTATTGGAAAGAAATGGGTCAATGGATACAGGCTAGCATATTGGAAAGTGCATTGGATCAGGAGTTAGAAACCCTAGATTTTAATATCGGCCCTGCTATGAAGTTCTCATATGGCTGTAGCCAAATTGGTTCTTTTCTAAATGTCTCAGTGTTCTTAGTGAGACATTGTTGAACCAGACAATTTTCCCGATCACTTCCCGCATGAACATTTTATGAGTCTAAGAAAACAAACCATATCCCTATATTCTGGGCTGGTTTTCTGACCATTTGGCAAAGGCATGTGGAGCTATGACAACGACTGCACCTCAATAATAAAATACATCTTTTTGTTCTAAGGCCTTCAGGCGGGGCAGTGGGGAAGTAGCATGCTGGTGGTATCGACCTGGGATTCTGGAAAGATACCTCAATTGTGTGAAACTCTGGCATTAGTGCCTAATTTCCCAGAAGAGCTTTTATGAGGCTCTCCTGAGTCAAAGATCCCCTGCAAGATCATACAGAATTATGATTCAAGCCTGGTAAGTTAATAGGAGGGTCAAGAAGCCAAAAGGCCATGTCGGGAATTAAGATCTTAAATCTGGACCAAACCCCAAATCTGGCTGAGGTCCTTGGAACACATGAGTGTGAATCAAATGCCATTCTCTTAGAATGGGCAGAAAGAAACTTTCATTTATGTGTGCTGGACTGTTTCTCTCCTGGTCAAACAGCAGTAGTGAGAAGGATACTAGACCTGTTTCCACGGACTGTGCCAGTGCCCTTTGGATTGTCACATGATCTCCCTGAGCCTCAGTTTCCCCATCTGTGTAATGGGACAGCCTTCCTTTTACATCTCAGTGTTGTCAGAAGAGACAGATGAGTCTGTGTGTGAAAGCAGTCTGTAGGTGATGACATAAGGATACCTTTGAAGGGATTGGTGATAATGGGAAAGAAATCAATGAAAATCATATCCTTTCCCTAACTCGTGGCTGATTATGGTCCTAAACCTGACTAGCTTCTCTTTTAGAGGTGATCAATTTGGAAACTTAAACCTGAGTTGTTTTATCGCTGAAGAAAGAGGCATAGAGTGCTAGAACCCAGTGCCTTAGAAGAATATGCAGACCTAAAGTTATAGTGATTACTAAACAGTAACACTTAGTAGTGGAAAAGAGAAGTGATAAAGTCCCTTAACAAGTACGTTTTACTCTCCACTGGACACTGACTCCAGAAGAAGGTAAAAAGAAATATGTATTCCCCTTGGTTTGAGTTGTATATTTTAACCCATATTAAGTCACATTTCGTAGGGAACTGGGATTGGCCCCTTTTGTCTATTCATCTTCCCCTGACCCCCAATCCTCGCCTGGCGTGACTACTTTTCTTCCAGTCATAACAGCCTGTATTAGTTTGCTAGGGCTGCCATAACAGATAACCACAAAGTGAGTGGCTTACACAACAGAACTTCATTGCCTCACGGTCCTGGAGGCCAGAAGTCGGGTCAGGTGTTGGTAGGGCCAGGTGACTTCTGAAGGTGCTAGGGAAGGCCTCTCTCCTAGCATCTGGTAGTTCATTGGTTTGTGGGAACACAGCACCAGTCTTCATGTGGTGCTCTTCTCCCTAAGTGTGTGTCTGTGTCCAAAGTTCCCTTTTTATAAGGGAACAAGTCATATTAAATGAGGGGCCCACCCAAACCTAGTATGACCACATCTTAACTAATTACATCTACAATGACTCTGTTACCAAATAAAGTCCCATTTTGAGGTGCTGGGGATTAGAATTTTAACATACAGTTTTTTGTTTTTTTTTTGGTTGGGGGCTCCCCTTGACTCTTTTGATCTCTCTCCTGGTTTTACTTCCCATCTCTGGCCTTGGGTTTACAGTATTAGTTCATTGTGTTTAGGTTCGCTAGGATGGGCAATGGGTTATGTATCCTCTAAAAGGAGAGATAAAGAGAATTAAGTCATTCGAGGTGGACCAGCACCAGGATAGAGGGCATCTTGTTAACTTCCTATCAGGACATGTCCAATGATTTAGTATACGTGTCTCCATCCTTGCTCAGTCTTGATTTACATGGCTCTCTTCTATAATGCTACTTTAGGTAGGGGGAGAAAAATACATAACATTTCTTGTAACACGCCCATTACTTTGTATTATTTTCCAATATCGGGGGCTGGGGGGGAAGAGAAAGAGACTTACCACTGTGTATTCATTTCAACCTAGGTCAGTGGTTTCTGGCCAGGCTTGACTTTATTCTCCAGAGGTCATGGCTAGGACTGGAGCAATCCTGACTGTCTCAACTGAGGAAACGTTGTGTTGCGGGGATGTAAGCCAGGGATGTTGATAAACATTTTACAATGTATTGGACAGCCCCATACAACAATGGATTCCTGCCCCAAATGTCGATAGTGACAGGATTGAGAAAATTAGAATGACTTCAAGCAAGCATTCCAAATGCCTCTCTACTTAGTTCAGATCTTAATCCTTTCAGTATGTGATCTTCTTGTGCTTGGCAGAGAATATTAAGAAAGAATCCTCAGGACTCAGGCTCAGTTGGTATCTACCACCATGGGCATATGTTCTACTGTTTCCATATATAAAATACGGGCGCAGAACTAGTTAATCTCTAGGTCCCTTTCAGTTCTTGAAGCCAGTGAATTTCTAGGTTTAGAAACAATGCCCCCTTCTCTGACTATCTTTAAAACTTAAATGATCTCACCATTATCTTTCTACAAATCGAGCTGTAATATTTTACAGGGCAGATAATTTTTAGGGGGTGACATTGTTAATAGTCTGACTCTGCAAATATAACACTTTGTTAGTTGCCTATTATTTAGTACCATGAAGATCAGCTCAGATAACAAAAGATATACCTGCTATGAAGTGGCCGAGTTCTACTTAAGTCAATTCTTTTGGCAATCATCCAAAAATGAGTTTTGCTTTCTGGGTTTTTTTTTTTTTTTTTTTTTGTCACATAGGAACTCACTATTGTGATTGTTAAGGATCATGGTGGTAGTGAAAACGATTGAGTTCCTTTTATGTATCAGACACATTACATACATTACCTCATTTAATCACCACCACAGATCTATGTGGAAAGCACTGTTACCTTCCCTAGGAAACGGAGGTCAGAGAAGGTAAACAATTTGCCTGTGGTTACACAGCTTGCAAGTAGCAAAGTCATAATTTTAACTTCGACTTGTCTGGCTTTCGAATCTCACACTCTGGGTGAGCCTTCGGTTAATGAATTTCATGTTCATCGAAGAACAGTTTAAAGGAGAGAAAATTAGGAAGTGATGGAAAAGTAAAATGATACAGAAATGTGTAAACAGATCATGCGATAGCCATAGTATGGACTACTGTGTAGCAATTGAATCTTACGTTTTAGAGTAACGATAATTATATGAACATATACCGAGGACTTACATACCAGGCCTATGAAAATGCTCATGACGTGTTGATAAGTGAAAAAAGCAAGATGGTAACAAAATGTATGGGGTGTTTCAAATTTAAAAATGAATTGCTTATATTTGTATTCTAAGACTGTGTATGAAAAATACTTGTATCGTATATACATCAAAATATTAAGCGCAGGTATGCCTGGATGGTAGGAATCTAGGTCATCTGTATTGGTGTTTTCTCTGTAGTTACCGATCTTAACCTCGTATACATTTTTGTAATTAGATAAAATGTTTCATGTGTGAGCATGTTTGTATGCACATCCCTGTCGTATCCTTATTTATCTCATATTTTTGTTGTCTGTCCAGCAATCACTTTCCTCTTCTGCCTTCTTAGTGATACTCAGATCCATGTATCTCTCAATTAGCCCATTTACCATGGGTTAGTTAAACCGACCTGAGCTCCGTGAGGAAGTTCTCATTGGTCTAAGCCAAGCACAGTAATTCCATACTCTTTTGCAGAGTGACTGTTTTAGGTAGTTCAGACCAAGGCCAACCAGCTTTTAGGATTATCCAGCACAGGATTTGGATCTGTGTGGGCAGACATGACTCAGTATAACCCAATTAAATGGAAGGACAGGATTTGTGAGGGCATCTGGGAAACAATGTTGCTCATTATCCTCAGACAGCTACTGAAAGAGAAGTTTCTTCTTCTGGAAGGTATGGTGCTTGAATATGAACCTTGGAATTTCTCCAGGCACTTCATCATGGGTTAACCTGCCTTTGGAGGAAGCTGAACCCACCCAGATGAGAGGAAAGGACACACACACACACACACACACACACACACACACACGTCCTTGGTGATACTGTTAAATCTCATAAGCAAACCAACCCTGAATCTGCTTTATCTGGACTTTAAATTATGTGAAGCAAATGAAATTTCCTGTGTCTTTTAAGTTAGAGTTGGGTTTTCTCTCATTTGAAACAGGATGAGTCCTAATGCAATTAAAATGTTGGAAGCCCAAAACACAGGCCAAGAAACAAACCTCCGTTTTGGTGTGTTATAAAATGAACCACGTCTCCAATTTTGTTAATTCCATCATTTCCAGAACACCCCATTGAAGCAATATCTAACCTGGATATTCAGTAAGATGAAATAATAATCATAAACCTGACACAATGTCAGCTTTCATTATCTGTTTCATATTCTTTGCCTTCTCTATAATTTGGAATATTTGAGAGCTTGGCCTGCCTGAATAAAGGCAGGAGAGGCAATCATTCTTAGGTAGCTACATCTCCATAAAAGACACTTTAATCTCATCTTCACAACAACCTTCTACCGTTGTAATTCAAACCTGTGTTTTACAGGTATGAAAACTGTGGCTCCAATGAATTATGTCATTTGTTCAAAATCAAGATTGGACTTGAGTTCCTCCTGGCACATAATGAAGACGCTTCCTGATGTACCATAGGGTTGCAACTAAGAGGGGAAAATCTAAAGGATCAATAGTCCCCAAGAAAGTCATTGTATTCCTTTTTGTATTTGTTTATTATCTACAATCTGACTACAGAAAGCATACTAGGAAGAGCTAGTGGATCTATGCATCGTTAACCTGATGCACTTTTTAATCATTTGCTCCTCTTTAAATTGCTACTTTTATTATATTTAAAAGTGGTTTGGTCTTTTAAACAGAACATAAATGCTTAAAATTCACTTATACAGATCTATATTATAATCCCAACTCTGACACTTATCATAATACTAACCTTATTGTGAAAGGTAAAAAAAAAAAAGTCATTTGAAAGTACCTAGCACAGGGCTTGACATATGGAAAGTTCCCCATGAATGTTTCAATGGGCTGTAAAAATAGTGGAGAATCAAAAAAATAATGAGTTTTCATTTTGTAAAAAAATAAAAAATAAAAAAAAAAATGCAGGACTCAACGTCTTCATCATCTCACGACATATTAATGCCCCTACTTTAGGTGGTCATGTTAAATGTTATGAGGTAATTTGAGATTCTGTAGGATACAAGGTTCCATGGAAATTTCCAGCGTCCTAATAACTTCATACTGTTGCAACTTAAAATATGCAACCACTTGGAATGGCTGGAAAGTTCCTCTAAAATCTAGTGTCTTTTTTTTTCATTTATGAATTCATTTGCTTTAAACAAAGTGCCAACTGTATGGCTGGAATGCTATTTCTGTTCCCCCTCTGTCTGCTTGAAGCCTGATAGTCTTTAGAAGCTTTTGAAGTTTAGTAGCTTTTAAATTTATAATTTCTTTCTTTGATCTATCATTTATGGTGTCTAAAATGCTCATTTAATCATGTCTGCCATGTATTATTATTGAAATGTTTCCCACATTCATCCAATCACTTTGCTGCCTGAGAGATATTTATTGAATACTCAACTGTGCAGAATACTCTGAGGAGGGAAAAAATGAACCAGGAGAGATACCTCGTTGTGTGGGTATTATTTTTGTCTACTCAGTTTGGAACATCTGTAGCCACTCTAGAACCACAATAGATGTTAGCCTGAAGAAGAAGCCAGCACACAGGGGCGGGCAAGCCAAGAGAACCGTAGAGACCTGCAACCAAAGCCACTGCATTATACTAACTCTGAAACCTGCCTCCTCTTCGGAGTTCTATCCCCATGAGCTTCATGCACTAGTTCTGTATCTTGTAAGCTAAGCTCAATTTGATTTTCTGTTATTTACAGCCCAAGGCATTTTCATCGATATACCCACTTTTATTATGATGCTAGCTTTCTTGCAAAATAACCTCTAGGTGATAGGCTTGAGACCCTTTCTTGTCCACCGTTTGATACTCAAACACAAAATAGCCACCTAGAAATACCTATTGGGTGACGGAATGAAGGAATGTATGAAATAGTGGAGTGATGATTCAAAGTCACTTCTGGACAATCCTAAAGCTTGCGTGCATAACCCTATGATACGTAACACCACTTTAGCAAGAGAAAGACCTGTCACAACATATAGAACCTAATATGGGCTTCACCTTCCTGAGAACAGCATTCACCCACCTGGTGTGGGCACAGAATGTGACTCCCTGTGCTATGAAATGGTCTTCCACACTGTGTCTCTCATCTTGACCAGAATGGCCATAAAATGTTTCTGTGTTTAATTTGGATCACGATGCTTGCTTTCCATTATGTTCTACTTACAAGCGTTTCTTCTCAAGACCCCAGAACGCTAATGGTCATTGGTGGGACCAGTCAGCCCTAATGGGATGTGTCACCAGAGAGCACAGATTGCTTTATCACTCTACGCAGTAGAGATCTGGACGCTGACGTGTGTCCTGTGGGGAAACATCCAGTGCTAGCTCCTGGGAAAAAACATCTTTTGCTCTCTGAGGTGTTCTTCATTTTCAGCTTTTTAGATTCTGTGAGCTGTGTAGGCTGGGGTTTGATTTGATGTTAAGGGTAGGTGAACTCAATAAATAAAGGCGATTTTCCACTTTCACTGTTTCATTTCCAGCACAGCCCTGGCCCAGACATGGCAGAGGCCATGGATCGTGGACGCCAAGCTGTGACTACGGAGGCCTGAGCAGGGTAATATATGTGCTCTGTCCTGGCTTTTATAGGGTAGCTATTTCTCACAGGACCAAGCTCAGGTATCAGGAGTGTGAATTACGAGTCCTAATCAACTCGGTCATGCTTTGTGGCCTGGGAAAAGCCAGAGTGCTTCCCTTTTATGATTTGAGAGTGTACTTTTGCAGCCTGTGAGGCAATTAGCCAATCTTTGAAATGGATACCCTGTAAACGCAGCATATCCTTGGAGAGTCACCATGGCAGGTTACTGAGAGAGAGGAGGCCACAAGGTGGTCCCCACAGCAGCCGCCTTAGCTCTGGCTCAATGGCCTGCAAGGCAGTGGAAAAACTATTAGAGAAAGGGGATAAAACTTCCAGACAGAGGAGCATCAAACCCTCCATGGCTGACCGTCCCCCCACAAAATCACCAAGTGTCAAAGAGATCGCACAGCATGAAGACGAAAGGTTGAAAGGGATCATGTTATTTATTTGACTCTGAAAGTTCAACTCTTTCTCTGATTATCACATTGATTTTGTCAGGCCTAAGGTTATGTTTGTGTAAAGGAAGTGAGACGCTCCTGAAAGGGTTGAGGGAGATCAGAAATGGAATTTCCCTCTCGTCTAAGTAAGACGTGAAGCCAAGGTGACGTGGGAGCTCTGGCCTGGGTGTGATTATTTCTTCCCTGTACCTTTAAATTTATTGAGCTAAAATTCATTCCACATAAAATTAATCATTTTAACGTGACTAGTTCAGTGGTATGTGGAACATTCACATTGTTGTGCAACTACCATCTCTATGTACTTACAAAATATGTTCAGCACTCCAAGATAAAACTCTAACGCCATGAAGCAGTCACTCCCCATGTTCCCTTTCCCCCACGCCCAGAAACCACCAGTCTGCGTTTTGTTTCTATGGATATACCTATTCTGCATATTTCATAAAAATGGGATCATACAATATGTGACCTTTTCTGTCTGACTTCCTCCCCTGTACACATTTAAGGAACCAGTATTAAATTAGATAACTTCATGTCCGGTGACAAGATAACTTAGTTCCAGAAAGACACAAATGGTCACTTATTTGATGTGGATACTGAAGATATGAAACAAAAACTATTAAAAATAAAGTATTATTGTTCTTAATAAATAGTGCCATCCCCTACCCAATTTCCATGCTCCAAACTTAGATATTATCCTTTGTTCCTCCCTGTCTTTTAGCTCCAACATTCAGCCAACTACTCAGTCTGTTTTCCCAGTCCTTAAAGATCCTTAAATATACAAATGGTTCTCTAATCCACTGCCATTGAAAACAATTCTAGACTATCATTTCTTTTTTGCACCACCAACACATCCTTCTCGTTGGTTTCTTGACGCCTCTGTAAACCCCCTTCCAAACAGCTTTTGGGGCACGCTTTACACACACACACACACACACACACACACACACACACACTCACACACACACACACACACACTTATTACCTTATTAAAAACCTTCCAAGTTCTTGCTGCCCTCAAAATAAATCTGAACTTGTGTAACCTGAATTGTATAACTCTCAGTCTTTCCTGGCTGTCCTGGGGTGTTCCATCTATTCTTCTTTTAGGTCCTGATCATACCCTACCTTTTGGTCCTCCATAGGACAAGGATTTGTTTTTCCTACATCCTTGCCTGGGACGCCCTCTTCCCTCATCCTTCCTCATCTGCATATACCCCACATTTTATTTCAGGACTTAGATGGATGGTACTTCTGTGAAGTCTTCCCATGACCTCCCACCTTTCCAGCACCTGCAGTTGTCACCCTCAGCTCACACTGGTGCTCTGGAATCAGGCTTTTAATTGCATATGGTAGGGCCTGTCTCTTCTCTGAACTGTACAACATTGGAAGAGAGAGCTCATGGCTCATTTATTGTTGATTGCTCAGTGCCTCATGTAAGATTTGATACTATTTATTGATGAATCACAGAATATTGGGAAAGCTTAATTGACTGGTCCGAGAGGCCAGAGACTAAAGGTTTACTATATAAGGCCATGACCTATTATATGATTCTTGATCAGTCAGATGAAATAATGCTCACCTAGGGTTAAAGGACTAAATGTCAGAAAGCTCTTGCTCAGCTGTGCTATAAGAAGCAGAGTCTGGCAAGCAACAGTTTGGGTCATTGTTGCCATTGGAACTCTTGTCTCTCTGAAATCTGGCCCCGCACACCCATGCAATTATCTTTCCTCCCTGTGAAACTTTTGTAAGACTTAAAGGTTGATTTAGTCACATTTTGGACTGGCTTCCTGACCTCAGTCAATGAAATGGAAGAAGCAGCCCAAAGGAAACTTCCCAATGACACCAATCTTGGGCCAGATTAAGCTGGTAGTTCACTGTGTTTGTGTGGTCACTGAACCAACCTCTGGTCCTTGAGTTGGGGTTTGGAAGACCATCTTAAAGGACTTTTAAAGGTTTTTAAAAGGATTTTAAAAAACCATCTTAAAGCATTTTACTAGACATTTCAACAGCCTCAAATGTTCATTGGATATGTTTTCATAATTTTTGCCCCCCCCAGAACTGGTCCTTGCCACATGTGTGCGAACATAGCGTATCATGCAGAGAACTGCTGTGGCATTGTCACCATTGTATACAATTATTTGTAAAACTATCTGTCTCTCTTTGAGGATAGGAGTTGCTTCTCAAATTCTTCTTTATGTCTCTTGCACCTAGCACTGAATGCTCTACAGATTATGGACTTAAATTGATAGCTTTCATCACATTGAAGAGAGCATTATTCTTCAAGAGTGAAATGGTGTCTGATTCTTCTCCTCTCCCTAGTGCTGCTTTAGTTCCTTAGGATTCTCTCAATTATTGTTGACATTATATAAATTAATAAATTCACCTTGCCCCATGAGCGTAACAGTATTATGGAGAAAATACTGTCTTCCAAACTCTGAGAGTTTAATTGGAATCCTGTATCAGAGACGATCCTGGGGCCTGTGGGGATGGTTCTACTTGTTAGTGTTCTGTATTCCCCAAACCCCAATTAGGAAGTCTATGTTATTGTGAGTGAGTGAATACAAAACACACATCCATTGTGAAATTATATTGTCCCATATGTCCATTAGAATTGAGACTGGTCAAAATGGTTTGAAGTGAAGTCAGGGACTGTCTACCCTAGCCATGACCAGAATTCAACATGCCTGGTGCATCTGACCTGGAATCTATGGGATATTGTGTTGGCTCAATTCAGCTTCTTGGTAAAGACCAGTTTTTGGTCTCAGTGATCCGATTTTCTTGGAAAAGATAAAGATGTCTCTCCGCTTGGAGTTCCATACTTGAGAGACAAGGAGCTTTATTCTTCCCATGGGAATCTGAGAATGTCAATCAGAGTATGTCCCACCCAGTCAGTTCAAAGGAAGGAGAAAATCTTCCCACATTCTTTACTCTGAGTCTGTTTCCAAAAGGATGAGTTCAGTTACTTCAGTGAGTCATGAAAAGCCCTGGAGGCATCATACTTTTCTGAGTTTTGTGCTTCCACCTAACAGATTTTTTCTTTTTTATTTTTTCTGAGAAAATTAAGGTGGAGGGTGGAGGAATAGTAAAGATGATTTAAAAAGAGGAGAGAGTTTTAGTACACAAGTGACAGTGGAAAAAGGCCTAGCCAGTCATGCAGTCATGACACTATGTAACTATAGGCCAACCATCCAACCTCTGTGTGCCTTAGTTTCTTCAGCAAATTCGGAAAAATAGCATCTGACGTTTTTTCTCTTAAAAGGCTCAGAATGAACAATAGAAATGCGGTTCACTAAAGTGTGAGTTATTATTTTTAGATACTTTTGTATTTATTTTAAGTGACAACATTTTACAAGATAACTCACTAAGAAACTCTGAGGTGTGCCCTTGGAGTCTGCCCATTGGAACTGCATTGGAACCATTGAGTCTGCCCAGGTAGGGAGAACTTTTTAGGGCTGTCAGTGTAGCTGAGCTTTCTTGGACCTGATTGTGATGGGTGGTCTCACCAAAGAAGTGCCTGAGGGGGAGTTTAGGGACTGAATGTTTGTATCTCCCCCAAATACATGTGCTGAAATCCTAACCTCCAATGTGATGGTGTTTGATGGCAATTAGCTCATGAGGATGGGGCCACCTTTGGGAGGTGATTAAGTCATGAGGGTAGAGCCCTAATGAATGGGATTAGTGCCCTAATCAAAGGGACCTCAGAGAGTTCACTTGCCCCTTCTACCACGTGAGGACAGTGAACAGACAGCCTTCTATGAACCGGGAAGCAGGGGCCCCACCAAACACCATATCTGCCAGAATTTTCCGGCACCTTGATCTTGGATTTTCCAGCCTATAGAACTATGAGACATTTCTGTTGTTTATAAGCTACTCAGTCCATGGAATTTTGTTATAGCAGCCTAGATGGACTAAAGGCTTTCTTTCTTCTCCTTCTTGATTTCAGACAGGCAACTACAAAGATGTCCATGCCATTTAATGGGTTTCCTCATTTTTCTTGTTGTCAGTTTTATGCAAGCAATGACTTCCCTTTTACACTACTGAAGGAATCTCTTTACTTTTTAGGGATAGAGACTCTGTGTGTATCTGTGTACTGTAAATTCTTCCTTTGTCAGATCAGGCCAATAATTGTTGTCCCCCTTATCTTAAAGGGAAGTTATGAGGTCACACAGTAAAGATGATTTGAAAAATGGAAAGCAGTAATTCAGTGTGAATTATTTCTCTTTACCTTCTCTTTTACCGTAGCACAGTGCTAGGAACTGTGAGGCCTCCAGTAAGTAACTGTTGAATGATTTAAATGATTCAAATTTTAAAGATAACCTCTGAGTTAGATTGGAATGGCCACTGTGATTCTCCACAGATGAACGAGGCTAATTGGTTCATTTACTGCAAGGTTTACAGAGGGAGAGCTTCGTAATTGCAGACTGCTTTCCCGTGGATGAGACCAATGCTCTGTCTTAATTAGATCAATTAGTCATCCGGATATACAGGCCAATGGGCAACATTTTAGTTACAATAGGTATATAGCAGCTTTTTTTTTTTTTTACTTGGCACTGCTAATGGTTTCGCCTGTGTAAGTCTTTGTCATGGGGGCCTGTCTTGTGCGTTGTAGGGTATTTACCATCGTCCCTGGCCTCTACCCACTAGATGCCAATAGCACCTCCTCTACGGGTTGTGAAAATTAAAAGTGTCTCCAGACATAGGTACATCTCCCCTGGAAACAGAATTGTTCTCGCTACCCACTCCTTACCTAAGAATAGATCTTGAATGGAAAGAATGAGTAAATCAATGAATGGATGAATAAATGAATGTACAGAGAGGAAAAAGACTTGAGAGGGTTGTTACACTTCATCAAACTAACAAAGTCTCTTTATTTTTTAATATTCTAAATTAATAATAGAAATAACACATAGAAATCGAAAAAATACATACATATATGTGTACATGCCTTCCATCTCTGCACTCTCAAGCACAGACACACAACATACTTGACCTACAATTTCAGGGATCTCAACATCCCTAATTACAGCGTTGGGAATACAGACTGAGATGCTAGAGTAGTATACAAATCAACTGTTTGTTAACTGTCTGTTGTTTGATTGAGTCATTCATGTGACAACTATTTATGGATCACCCAGTAGGTACCAAGATCTGTACTAGGCACAGTCTAGTGGATTTAAATGCATGACTAGCTATCTGTGATACGAGGTAATACAATATATGCTGCTATCACGGAATTAAGAACATATTGCTATGAGAACACAGATTAACTCTCTCTTAGGATGTGGGTGGTTTGAGAAGGATTCTCTGAGGAACATGAGAAGTATCCCACAATTAATCATTTGTACAAGTTTTCCCAGCTGTGTGTACTTCCTAAACAATCCATCGCTTGTTTATGCTATCCTACAATTTTTTGAAGTGCTAAGCCTTTTCCATTCAGTTGGTTGTCTTTGAGGATAGGGACGAGCTTTGTGTGCTGAGAAGTAGCAGGACAGCTATTTGAAGGCATTGTACTTGGTGTGTACTTGCTATGACAATGAACAAAACAGACATAGTCCCTGCCCTCCAGAACTTATAGTCAGAAAAGTGACAGTCTAGGTTTTTGTCCTTCATTCATTTCCTGTACATCCTTAGGTAAGTAACGTTATCTCTCTAAACCTCTGTTTCCCCAGCTGTAAAGTTAGGAGGTAGGATGAAATGATCTCAGTGGGTCAGCATTTGACCTTCTATTATTCCACATTTTTTATATTCCCCCACAGACTTTAAATCACTAAGTTCTCAACCAAAAGTCTGGTTTGAGGAAATACAATGAATGGAAAACTCATCCTATGATCGACCCAATTTCTAAGAAGTGGCACCACCTTTTGGGGAAAGCATTTTGCCTGACTGGATGTATCCATTGGAAAGGGAGGGATCTTAGAGGAAATGAGAAATAAGGAATGTGGAATGTCAGGTCTGAAAATACTTGTGTTAGTGCTGAGGCTCATACCTGGGAGCATTATTTCAGTCTTACAAGTTTCCTTTCCTGTGTAGGATGTGTAACTAAAAGTATTTTACCCACAGATATGAACTAAAGATATCATCCTTATAGGTGATTTATAGCTAGCCTATTTTTCTACCCAACATAAAATTTGATTATTTCTTTCTCTGGTGACAACTTAATTGCCACTAATAGTAATATAAAGAATCCCTAGTAGATATATGAGGTGTGATCGAAAAATACGGTGAATGTGCAAATACAAAAATAAATTATTACAATAAAAGACACATTGCCATTAATCCCCCTCAAAATACTCCCCCCCCCACACTTTGAACACACTTATCCCATCATTTTTGCCACTTTCTGAAGCAGTTCTGGAAGTCCTCTTTTGTGGATGTCTTTACTTCATCCTCCATCATGACAACGCTCCGTGTCACACATCGCTTTTGGTACATCAATTTCTGTCAAATAAAAATATTATGGTGTGTCCTCACACCTTATTCACTGGATCTGGCACCATGCTTCTGACTCTTCCCCAAAGTCAAAATGATTCAGGACATCAAGGCAGCCATGACAGCGCAATTAGACACTCACGAAAGAGGACTTCCAGAACTGCTTCAGAAAGTGGCAAGAATGATGGGATAAGTATGTTTGAAGCAAGAGGGAGTATTTTGAAAGGGATTAATGGCAATGTGTCTTTTACTGTAATAATTTTTTTTAAAATGTAAACATTGGCCGTATTTGTCAATCACACCTCATAAATCATAGTTATAATTCTTGACCTGGATACTGTATGACTTCTCAAGCTGTTGCATGTGTAGTACCTCACTTGTTCCTGCCAATGACAGTATGATAGAGGTTAGGCAGGGGTCATTATTCCTATTTTACAGATAGGAAACAGGTTCAGAGAGGTTAACTAACTCAACTGGATTCTCAAAGATAAGAAGTTGCAGGGGGATGATTCAGCTCTAGATGTGTCCACAGCCATATTCAAAATTGAATAAGATTCCAACCAAAGGCAAGCCACAATGTGAGAGACATCTGCAATACACATGATAACCAGGGCCTCTACAAAATACGTAAAGAACTTCTACAAGTCAACAAGTAAAAGACAGGCAACTCAATAGCAAATCATGAACAACAACAACAAATACATGGGTATTTCATAAAAAGAGTATATACAAGTTGCCAATAAATGTATGAAGGGTTACTCACCTTCATTAGTCATCACACAAATTAAAATCAAAATCACAATATAATATCACTGTATATTTACTAAAATGGTTCAAATGAAAAAGATAGAGCATACCAAACATGTTGAACAATGGGAACATTTGTTAGTGGGAATTAACTAAAAGGAACAATAATAATTAATAGGAGCAATAGTTAATGGACATTTTGAGCAATGAGAACTCTATACACTGTTGAAACCACTTTGGAAAATTGGCAGTATTGACTAACGTTGGATATTTTCATACCCTATGACCCAGTAATTCCAGTTCTAGGCATCCAAAAGAAAAGTGTACATATGTCAATAAAACAATCATGTACAAGAATGTTGACAGCAACACTATTTATTGTAGTCCCAAACTGGAATAATCTATATACTTGTCCACAGAGGGATGGATAAACAAATTGTATATTCACATGATGAGATATTATATAGCAATGGGAATGAAGAGTAAAACTGTAGTTAACAACATTAATTTAACATGGAGATTAACATGGAGTTTAATGAAAGAAGCCCCAAGCAAAAGAATCTCTACAGTACTCTTATTGGTGTTATAAATAAGGATCGTAGTTACCTGTTGGTTGTAGTGACCAGAAGAGTGTACAGGGGACTCTGGAATGCTGATAATATTCAACTTTGTAATATGGATGCTGGTTACACAGGTTGATCAGTTTGTGAAAATTCATTAAGATAAACGTTTGTCATTTGTGCACTTTTCTGTAGGTATGTTATTCTTCCATAAAATTTAGCTAAATCCATGGAATAAAGAACTGGAGTCATTAGAACACTGTGAGTATCTCTGTATGCCAAGAAGAGAGATGACTTCATGCAAAGATTACCAACAAATTTTGGGCTAGCTTATTTAAAAGAGTGTAAGTGGGGAAATGAAAAAGAAGAAAAAGAGATGTACCAGTGTGTGAATAGACCACTAGCCATCTGCTCAGATGCAGGAAAAAAAATCCTCATGTGTGTTAAGTAAATTGCTGAAGGTACAACAGCTTGTAAGTGGCTCGGCTGGAATTCCAATGTCTTTTTACTTCATAACTCATGCTCCTTCAACTATACCATCTCAGCAGGCACTGTTATACTTCAACCCTGAAACAGGGAACAATAAGAAAAGCAGAAGGAGGTAAAAGGGCAGATGCCATCAAGAAACAATTTTAAATACTGGTTTAAAGTCTGCCTTTCACCATAACTCTATGAGGATATAGTCCTTATCTATCTTGGTAGCGACTCTCTATCTAAGAATAGTTCTTTAATGGAAAGAATGAGTGAATGAATGAATGAATGAATGAATGCACAAAGAGGAAAGAGAAAACAGAGTTGAGAAGGATGTCACACTCCATCAAACTAACAAAGTCTCTTATTATATATAGTCTTTGCTTTTTCATATTCTAAGTTAAGAAGCAAATAGAAAAACACACACATATAGACTAACAAAAGTGTGTGTGTGTGTGTGTGTGTGTGTATTCATACATCCCTCCCCTTTTGCCACACACACACACACACACACACACACACAGACAACACACTTACTTGGCCTCCAACTTCAGGGATCTCAATATCCCTAACTACAGCTTACTTTGCAGGCTACACAGAAGCACTGCTGATTCCAGCGCTGGCATGATTCCTGTTTAAACATACTTCCCAGAAATCTTAGGCAGCTTGCCATGGTAAGGAAACAATTTACGTCAGATTTTGAGCAGGGGAATCCATCGAGGGTGGGGAGGAAGGTGGGGGCGAGTCGTTAAACATGGTAAGAGTGAGGCTTTTCACGGACCCTACAGCTGATCATTATTTCCCTGATTCAGGATAAAGACAAAGCAGTTATTATTCCTCTTTGGCTTACTATTACCTCAACAGCTCAGTTCTGAAAGCCAATGGCTGCCTGAAGATTCCTCTGGGGATACCAAAGGAGTCTGGCCATGATGTGGAAGAATTTTCATCTCTTTTGCTGGCTCTCTGGATGGTTTGCCATCGTTAAAAGATTTATTTTTATTAATTATGGATGGCCTTTAATGTTCTGTTTAGTTCATAGACTGGTGTTGAAATGACCTGAGACATTATTTCGTCAAACTTCTTCACATTGCAGGAATTATTTGTATAGCAAAAAAAACAAAAAATCTTTCTCCATTTGATAAATATTTGCTTACTGTGGCAGATATTGTTAGTTTTCTACCCAATGTTCAACTATGCGTCCATTTTCCTAACAGAATTATCATCTTTTTGTTGTTGTTGATTTTTAGAGTGGGAGTATACTGACCACACCCAAGCAATAGATCTTTATTGGTGTAGGGTGATCGTGATAATCCTATTCTCACTCTCTAAGCATCCTTGGAAGCCCTCGTGTACCTTAGTTTCTGGCCAAAGAGACCCATGAAAAGGACGTTTTCCTGCAGAATTCTTGAAGAGGTTTTGCAGTTCTGATTAAAAGGGACAACCACACTGTGATGTCCTTTCTAATGCTGGCTGGCTTTGAATATGAATACGATAATTGCCACCTTGTGACCATGAGGATAATGGCAAGAAAGCTATAGACACTACAGATCTACTGAACCAACATGAGTAACCCATTAGCTCTAGACGTCTTGTTATAAAAACACAACACAAGTCGCTGTGGTCAGGTTTTCTGTTTCTTGCAATAAATATACACATTCGAGATGAACTTTCCTCCAGGTCCTGCATTAGACATGTGGTAGATACAATGTACTGTCTAGATCCCCTTCGTGGAGGACTTGTTACCCAACAGTAAGGACTGGGAACAGCAGACAGCCTCTAACCATCAGCTTTAGAGTCTATGGCAGCTCCAGAGAGCTGTCTCACTTGAGGTCTCACCCTTTCTTGGGCAGCCTACATCTTGCGTGTAAGTGAGATCAGGGCATATAGACACAGACATTTTGGGCCCCTGTGGGATACTCTGACAGGCAGTCAATACCTACTCCAGAATTCCCCTCCAGGTTGACAGAGGGTTTGTTGATCTGACATTGTATTAATGGCATCGAAAGATCGTCGCCATGAAAAACACTCCAAGTGGGCAGATGTTGGGCATTGCACCTGGTTATCCATTTTGTGTGAAAAGATAATTGGCCAGGGTTACATTATATATGGATGGAGACTTGGGCAGTGGCAAATGGCCTGGGATTGTGGTCAGTGACATAGCAGAAACGATTGGATGAGCAGGGAGAGGAGTTTAAATTGGAGGCATATAGATGAACACCTGGGAATAGGTACAATGTATCTTTGTGTCATAAGTGAACCTGAGAGTGACTACCATGGGAAAGGCACTGAATAGCCAAGTAGACAAAGCAGCTGGTCTAGTTGATGTTAGCCAGTCTCTGTCATCAGGTTCGTGTGACAGTCACACACAGGAATGATGTGGTCAAGGCAGCAGAAGTGAAGACGACATACGTGCCCTGCAGCATGGATTCCACTGACCAAGGCTGTTTCCCTGCTGACAAGGCATGGCAATGGATGCCCCTGTATTCACTGCAGCATTATTCACAGTGACCAAGACGTGGAACCAACCAAAGTGCCCTTCGATAGACAAATGGATAAAGAAGATGTGGTATGTGCCGGGTGTGCCCCCAAAATGGATACACATGACTTGTGGTCATCTTTGGTGATCCGTATATATTGAGTATTACAATTTTAATACAGGTTTTCCTTTCTTAAAATGTGTATATATTTTTTGGCACCCTCTCTATGCACAATGGAATACTACTCTGCCATAAGAAAAGATGAAATAGTGCCATTTGCAACAACATGGATGGATCTTGAGATTACCATGCTGAGTGAAATAAGTCAGGCAGGAAAAGTTGAGAACCATATGATTTCAATCATACATGGGATGTAAAACTGAAAGCAACAATCAAATAAGACACAGAAACAAAAACTCGTTGACACAGACAACAGTTTAGTGGTTATCAGAGGTGTAGGTGGGTGGTAGATGAGGGAAAATGAGGTCAAATATCCGTATATGGTGATGGACAGAGAACTGACTTTGGGTGGGGAACACACAATGCAATATAAAGATGATTTATTATAGAATTGTACACTTGAAACGTATATAATTTTGCTAACCAATGTCACCCCAATACATTTAATAAAAAATAAAAATAAAGAAAAGAAAAAGAAATGAACAATGAATACCTGGTACAGTATCAATCCTTGTGAAGACCAGTTGGCCACCTGGTTGCAAGCTAACCACCTCAGGCTCTTTTCACTCTGGGTGGATCAATGAATTTTTCTCTTAGGAACAGACACAATATTTGGGTCTGGATTTGCCTTTCCTGCCTGTGGGACTTAAGCAATCACCACCGTCTAAGCTTAGAACATGATCCACCATCATCGAATTCCAATACAACATTGCATCAGACTCACTGACCCACTTTATCACAAAGGAAGTGGAAATGTTTTTTCTTGTATTGAATAAAAGTTGACTCTCCTAGAACTGTACCTCTCAGTGTCACGGTGCTGCTTTGATGGTATTATTTTACAAATGATGGCTGATAAATGCGTACCAAGCATTCCTGGCCTGGGCTTCTACATGCGCTGTTCATGGTGGCAGAACTGTCTGCAGATGGGATCACCATGGGCCAACTTTGGGCTTTTAGGTATTTATTTATCTTTCCCATCCATCAAGAAGGGAGTACAATCCTAATGACTAATCAATATAGTCAGATACGGATTACGAGGCCAGCCTCCATTTTTGAATGAAATACAGAGAATATAACTATAATGGGAGTGAAAAAGTTCTTGTTGTCTTATTTTCCCCTGTGGGGAAGCTCCCAAGGAAAGTCAAGAGGTATCTTACTGATGGCATTATTTACTGAACAAAGGCAGTAGACTCAAAATATCCTTTAAATGCTGTTTTGGACTCTGTATAGAGAAGTAGAAAAAGCCCAGGTTTGGGGGGATAGAAAGATCAGGATTTGATTCTCAGTTATAGCAAGACTTAGAGCAATTTTCTCATTCTCTCTGGACCTCAGTGTTTTATTCCATTATAAAGGGAGTAATGATTTCTGCTTTAAGGATTATTGTGGGGATTAAGTGGGATTTCCTGGCACTCCAAATGTGGAAGTCCCCATCTCTAGGACATAAAAAGCATGAGATTGGTTTCTTCTTGTTCCTTGGACTATGCTACTGATCTTGACAAATTTTTATCTCCATGCAAACCACATGGATCTATTAACATATTAATAATACCTTCCCTCAGAATGTCCAGTTTCAATTCAATAGATAAACCCTTGACTGTCCTGGGTCCCATTAGATATCTGAGGACGTGCAGTTACTCTGGTTGAACTTAGGTGATTTCCATGTTTCCTCAGGAACATAATTCATGTCATGTCTTCGGAAGGGCTATTTCTGGAAAGGACTGCTTATTACTCAGAGATTGGTTGTCATCTCAGCCAGGTACCTTTCCTCACCTTATTCCACATTTTGAGAGACTCAATGTATCCAACACATACTTTCAGAATATCTCTGATGTGCTAAGCGCTAATGAAGGGTTGGGGGTACACATGGTCATGAGATCTGGTTTCTGGAGATGAGCTGTCAGGAATACGCGTGTAGACACATCATTACTATACAAATGTGATCGGCACTAACATTTTTATGTCACTCTCTGAATCACATCTTCTTGAGATACTGTTAGGTGGAAATCCAATTTTCTGTTACCATGTTTCCCAGGGGAAACACCCGGGATAGAAATGAGTTGGAATAGGAACATTTTTGACTCTTTGAGCATCCTCCTCTCAGAAGAAGCACCTGAGTAGGACTGTGTGAACAACCTGAGCTTTCTTTTCTCTTCTGTCTCCTCGTCGGAGCAGGCCTATCATTGTCAAGTTTCCACAGAGGGAAAAGTTTCATCTGATGAAGGTAGTGCTGGTGGAACGCGTAGTTGGAAGCCTACTCTGACAAAAGGTTAGAACACTTCCGGTAATTCAGCTTCAACAGTACTAAAGCTTTGTTCTGTATTCATTCTTCCCATTCTTCTGTCCATTATTCTTTTTTTGCAGTCATTGCATGCATTGTTCTCTATGTGTCAAGTACTTCATGTTTGTTTTTCTTGTTATTCAAATGTCCTGCCTCCTTGCTGCTTATTTCGTCAGAACGTGCATTAATTTCTGCCACATGACTGTGAATTTGTCTATTTCTCCTTTTAGTTCTGTTAAAACTTGCTTTATGTGCGTTGAAGCTATATGTTATCAGGTAGATGTAAATTTAGAATTGGTATGTTTTCTCATAGGTTGATCCTTTTATTGTCAACATACTGTGCCTTTTTATCTGTAGTAATGTTTCTTGCTTTAAAATTACTATATTGGGTATTAGTATATATTGCACTTCTCTTATTAATGCTTGCATTGTATATTTCTTTCCAACTTTTTACTTTCAAACTTTCTGTCTCTAGTATTTAAGGTATGGTCTTTTAAGAAGCATATGGTTGGTTTACTTTTAATCTATGCTGCTAATCTTTGTTTCTTTAATTGAAATATTTTGTCCATTTACATTTAAAGTAACTACTATTACATTTTTTATTTATATGTACCATCTCTATTTCATTCTACTTAACTCACTTTTGCCAATTATTTTGCCTCCACTTGGAATAATTTTAAAACATTATTTCACGTTCTTTTTTATTACTTTATAGCTATATGTTATTTCACCATGTTTTAGTCATTATCCTAGAGAATTCAACTCCATTTACCCTGTTTCACCTTATTGAGCTATTGTTGTCATGTATTTTAGTTCTACATATATTTTATATTCCATGCGACATTATTATGTTTATTTATATACTCAATATTTCCTTGGCTTTACCCACATGTTTACAGTTTCAGTTGCTTCTCAGTTTTTCCAAGCTTCCATCATTTTCCTTCTTCCTGAACAACTCCCTTAATTCATTCCTTTAGCGTAGGACTGAACGTGGCAAATTCATTTTTTGTCTTTTATAAATACCTTTACATGTTACCTTTATTTTTATTTTTTTTTGAAAGATATTTTCACTAAGTATAGAATTCTAGGTTAGTATTTATTATGTTTAACACTTTGAATATGTCATTGTAATATTTTCTGGCTCCTGTCTTTTCTCTTATGTTGTCAGTTATCACTATTACTGCTGCTGATGCTCATGTGAAATCTATATCTATCTATCTATCTATCTATCTATCTATCTATCTATCTATCTATCTATCATCTATCGTCTCAGCTGCTTCTAAGATTTTTCTCTTTGTCAGTGTTGGCAAATTCTTGACCATTGTACTTTCAAATATTATTTCTTTTCCATTCTCTCTCTCTCCACTCCTTTGGGACGCCATATTTGTTAGGCTCTTGCTATGTGTTATATGTCTCTTAGACTTTTTTCTATATTCTATGTCTCTTTATTTTTTGTGTGTGTATCAGTCAAATTTTTTCTTTTACTGATCTATCTTCTAGTTGAACATTTCTCTACTGAACTTTGGCAACTGTACTTTGAAAAACATGTACTGAATTCTTAGTCTTATATTTCAATTGTTTTATTTTTCAATTTTAGAGTTTCCACTTGAGTTTCTAATAGTATTTAGTTTCCCCTAAAATTTTCCATCTCATCATCTGACTTCTTTAATGTTTCATGCCTAATTATTTTAAAGTCTATGTCTCATAACTTTTATATCTCTATTTATTGCAAGCCTATGCTTTTTGACAACTTGTCTTTTCCTATGTCTTATAATTTATTGATTGCAGGGCATTATGTTTGAATATTACCTTCCTTCCAGAGAAAATTTACTTTGTTTCTTACAAGTCACTTGGGTAGGGACAGATCTCGTTAATTTGTTCTGAAATTAAATTGACCTGCTCACTCATTCTTAAATTGTAGCCCCCCTTGTGTCCCAATAACTGGATGTGGAAGTGTTATGTCTTCATGTGTCAATATGAACTGAACTCAGAGGAAAAATAGCTACAACTACTCCTCAGAACGATTGGTCCAGGAAACCCCAAGAAATAGAAATAAAGATTGACCTTGAGTACGTATAAAGTTTGAAGAGATGAAGCCTCTTGGTGTTTTGTAGCAGTTTATATCATAGTTGGTGTCTATAGATAAGTGGCTGATTTGTTTTCAGGTGCGAGACTGTTTTATCATTGTTGTTTCATGGGCTTTAGTAAGTTTAAGTTTCAAGGTCTGAAATTGACTTAATCAGGTATAACTCTAGTGGAGTAAGATTTGCCTCAAAACAAGCACATAGGACTTTTAGGCATTGATGGGTATAAGACTAATTATTATTATTCTCTTTACAGCAAGAATAGAGTGCAAAGACAGCACTCTTATATATGGATACTAAGAATATGATTCTATCCTTCAAATTTTATTTACTTTTAATTTTTATTTGCTGTCAACATAGTGGTTAGACATTTATATAATTCTTGAAGTGATTCCCCAATTAGTCTGGTACCCACTTGGCACTGGACATAGTTATTACAACATTTTTGACATATTCCCTATGCTGTACTTTACATCCCCATGACTATTTTGTAACTACCAATTTGTACTTCTTAATCTCTTCACCTTTTTCACCCAGCTCTCTAACCCCCCTCTCATCTGGCAACCATCAGCTTGTTCTCTTTATTTAGGAGTCTGTTTCTGTTTTGTTTGTTCATGTATTCTGTTCTTTAGATCTCATATAAGTGAGATCATGTGGTATTTGTCTTTCTCACTCTGATTTATTTCACTTAGCATAACACTCTCTAGGTCCATCCATGTTGTCGCAAATCATTAACATTTCATTCTTTCTATGGCCCAGTAATATTCCATTGTATATATGTACCACATTTTCTTGATCCAGTCGTCTATTGATGGACACTTAGGTTGGCTCCATATCTTAGCTATTGTAAATAGTGCTGCAGTGAACATAGGGGTGCATATATCTCTATCTTCCAAAATTTAAATACTAGGTTCTAGGAAGTACCACCAGATCACTTACTCCAAATTCTGCTACTCTTTCTATTTTATTTTATACATATGTATACCTTGTGTATATACATATGAGTACACACACGTACTTGTATATGTGTATGTTTATATCTATACAAATATATCTCTATATCTATCTCTACCTCTATCTCTATATCATCTTCTCCAACTCAGCTTGGGGTGAGGGACAAACAAACACATACCTCCCCAGCCCAGGTGGGGGTGAAGGGCGCTGGCACAAGACTCTATAATTCTGTGCACTGAAGCTCTCCTGCTCTTTCACTTCAACCCTTCACATCCTCAAGTAAGAACTCCCCATGCTCTTTTTTGGTCTTCCCCAGCCTTTATCTGGACTTACAATATGCCAATAAGAACATTTTGAAGAAAATACATATTTAATGTTAAAAATACAACCTATAAGTTTAGGCTTATTGAGTAATTGTTATTCAATTTTCCATAGGTTTCTCCATTTTACTCAACTGTTGTATGATGAGCATTTTGCTACTTTTGTAACATAACTTTTCATTTTTTTTAAAAAAAGTGGAGTTAAAATGATTACCTCCAAATGTTTCTTGAAAGTCTGTGTAATAATTCAATGAAGTGCCTGAATAGTAATTAAATATTAAAATTATTTTGTATTTTGAAATAATAAGTAAGCCATCCTCTTCCACACCGCTTCTTGGTTTTCTTACAGTATCCGATGAGTAAAATGTTATGATTTCTGTACAACATTGCAGTCCAATCAGACCTGAAGTCTTTTCAGGATCCACTACATTAATCACAAAATATATCATTTTAGGCAAAGTTAGGATGGATGGAACTTGTTTACCTCTGGTGATGTCACCAAATAACGTCCATGTGTTTCTGCCTTTCTTCTCCTCCGTTAAGTTGGATGGAACACCACGGAGGGTCACTAAAGGCTGCAAGCCCAGACACTCAAAAGGGAATTGTTAAAAAGAATTACCCAAACCCCGTCCTCTTACTTTGCAGTCTGAACAGGAAAGACAACTCACAGGTAGAGTGATAAGAGGTGTGCTGTGTACTCGGACATTCTGAGAAGGATATTGTCTGGATGGAGGGTTTGGCTCCAGGTCCCCTGAGCAGAGAGGTCCATATGGTTCAGGTCCAGAGAAATGGATTGCTGCTATTTCTGCAGACTCAGTAAAGCTGAGGCTATCACAGTGTTCAAAAGGGAACCTTATGTTCACCTCGGGGCTGCCAACTGTCCAGCCGCCATCCCCATCAGCAATGGCAAGAAATGCTCCGAATTTGGGCTGGAGAAAACAGAGCAAGAGCCAGCTAGTCTATGAGCCTCATCATGAGAATGCTAATAATTGCCAACCTTTCCTGCATCCTTCCTGTGAGCCAGCACTGCAGAGAGCATCCTGTGTGCATTATTCCATTTAATCCTCACTGTCATAGAGCTGAAGCTGGTGTGATGACTGTTTTGCATGTAAGAAATGAGGCTCAGATAGATGAAATAATTTCTCTACGATCACTTAGCTGGGAAGTGGTAGAGCTGGGTTTTGTGCTATTGCCCCAAACCCCCACCTCTGAAGTCCAGCGTCTTAGCAGGGCACCCAGGTCCCCCAGGACGTGGCTCAGAGCCTCCTGCTCTCTCCGCCCCAAGGTGTGTCCTCTCCCTGTCACCCCTCCCTGAACACACCTTGCACTTCTGAGATTCTTTGCTTTTGCTCATCGGTTGTGCCTTAAAGGTATTTTCCCTTCTCACCTGCCAAACCAACGCTATCATCCACCAGTCCCCTGTACAAATGTCACTTCCTCTGTGAATCCTCTCCCAGCTTCCTTCTCCCAACTCTTGGCCTCTTTACCTCTATTCCCTCAGCACCAAGTTCATATGTTAGCACAGAGGTCAACAAACTATGGTCTGTAGGCCAATTCTGGCCTGCAGCCTGGTTTAGTACGACTCACAAGCTTAGTTTTTGTTTTTAAAAATTCAAAGGAAAAAAATTAAAAGAAGGAGAATATTTTGTGACATGTGAAAATTATATGGAGTACAAATTTCAGTGAACATAAATAAAGTTTTATTGGTACACAGCCATACTCATCTGTGGACATATTGTGTATGGCTGCTTTTGTCCTCAATAGAAGAGCTGAGTAGTTGCAACAAAGATATATGGCCCAGTGTCTACAATATTTGCTATCTGGCTCTCTATACAGACGCAACTTGCTAACTCCTGCTTTAGAGTCCTATCAAGTGGTGATTCAGAATAATGCGCACCCATGTGTTATTGATTTTTCTATCGCCTGTGCCCAGCACAGAGCCTGGTTCTTAGTAGACAATTATTTAATGAGCATAGGAATAAAAGTGAAGTGAATATAAAGAAAATATTCTACACCAAGAATGAGGAGCCCGGGACTCCAGTATCATTTCTGTCACTTACTATTATATGTCAGGAACACTTCAAGTAGGATAGTTTGATAAATAGTTTTCATAAAGTGATATGCAGTAATTCAGAGCTGGTAGCAGCAAACGTGTTACCATCTGTAGATGGGAAGGGTCCAGTGGTGGGAGCAGTTTCAGGATTCCTGAGAGAGAAAGTTGTGCAGAGTCAGCCCTTTGGGAGTTCCTGTAGCCCTCTGTCAGCGAGGCACAGCCAGTGACAGAAACCTGGGAAAGAGCCAAGAAAAGAAATGCCCCTCCCTCTTCCCATTTTCTGTTGGGTCTCCATGTTGGCAAAACCCACTCAGGTGCTGGATCCCTGTCACTGCATGGACGTTGGCTTCTGGAAAAGAGAGCAGGGTGGAGAAGAAAGGAAGCTGGAGGGCCAAGGGGAAGATATCCTACGCACAAACTTAGCGACAAGTCACATTTATTTTTCAGTTTACAATTTCTTTACCAGGAAAATGGAGAAGTTGGATTATAAGATATTTATAATAACAATAACTGAAACAGCAACAACAACACAAATGGAAGTTCTTTGTTGAGACCTTATTATGAACCATACATTCGTTTTGTCAAATAGCCTTCAGAATAAATGGTATCCCCATTATATAAATGGGAAAACTGAGGCTCAGAGAGACTTTGCAGACCTTCAGAGACCCTACTTGTTCACACAGCTAAGAAATTACTTCATTTGAAAGTACACCTTCCTACATACAGTCCCTCCCTGATTTTTATTTACCAGAATCCCAATCTAGCAGCATTGGTTGGGGCAATAGTGTTTTGGGACTTCGGCTGTCTTTCAAATTAAACTCCATACTAACTAGTCTGCCTTAGGCTACCTGGTCAGCTCTTCTGGATTCACTAAATTCACACAGCCCTCCCTGATCTCACCTCTAGTTTCCTGTGGACAACAGCTTCAGGCACTGTTCCCCAAATCCGCCCTGAAAGAGCAGAACTGCCAAGGAAACTTGCCCCAACCTACCCTGTTTCTTGTTACTATCGTAAGACGTGGCCAGGAGTTCCGGTAACAGGGACCTCATCAATAAAATAATTAGTCTGGTGACAAATGTTCCAGTGTTTTCCAAGAAACGTGCTGAAAGCTGAACATTATAGGTCCGAACCCTGGTATGTGTATTTATTTATTCTGAGCAATTTGCTCAACGCGGGAACCCTTGTACATCATAACATGGACGTGATGTCTTAATTATTCATGCCATTAATAATTGACATCATTAATAACAGGAGTAATACCATTAATAATTAAGTACATAAAATGGAATTCTCTGGAATTAATTTATTATCATTAATTTCGGTGCTAGATTACCAGTGCTCATTAGAATGGTGGTCAGGTTCTGTGCATCAAATTATTTAACTAGTCGTCTTCAGACCTAAAAGCCCAAGGAACCGTGGCATTCACTTCAACCACTTCCTTTCCTCGCCATGCAAAGCGACTCTTCTATCTTTTCTCTGTGCAGGGAAGGGGGAAGGCTTCTTGTGGACACTCCATAGAGTTCAGCATGTCTCACCGGCTGGAATATAAACTGGGACCCCATGAAGAGAAGGAGGGAAGAGCACTGCCTGTGGGACTACAAAGCCTTGCAATAAACCTGCCCTCGGGCCCCCAGTCCTGCCAAGCCAGGTCCAGGGCTCAGCCCCTTTCCTGCCACAGACCCAGGGCTGTGACTGCTCCTCTTCCCTAATTAAAGCCTTGGCCATCTATTTCCTTCTCTGGGATTCCTCTTCCTTAAACTGATGAAAGAAAAATAGTCCCGTCTCCCTGGAGCTCCTCTTGATGCTACCCCCGGAGACAAGCCCGCTGGCCCTTTTAAGAGTTTTGGGGCCAAGTGTGATAAAGACACTGGCGGGGAGAATAAGAGTTGCCTGTGTGGATAATGCACACAGGCTCAATTTTGGTGTTTCAGAGCTCTGATCCTTGTGCGAAGCACCGACATTTCAATGAGCTAGATTTCCTTATCTAGAAAACGGTGCAATGCCGACAGGGAAGATAAGAGCGGTTACCAGGGAGAAACACTGCCCTGGACACTCGCTCTAGGAAGGACCTGATGTCCAGGTGAAGGGAGGGTCAGCAGGCAGCCTCCAGCTGTCAGCACCTTCAAGGTCTGCTCGGGTGTGCAGAACTGCCACGTCTGAGATCACAGCCTTCCCAGGTAGGATACCAGCTCCTTTGGTTTGCCTGGAACTTTCTGGACAGTATAAGTCCCACATCCCAGGATGGGTCTCTGGGCTGGAGTCCGACCCCATGGCCACATCTTTCAAAGCAGAGACATTTGCTCTCAGCGTCTCACAAGGCGAATCCTTTGTGTAATTTTGGGTGATTGTCTGGAACAATGGGCCACAGTGATTCTGCTCTCCCTCCCCTCCCCCTCGCCAGCTGAGCTCAGTACAGCTGCCCACTAAAGCCCACTGGGATCTTCCGACAAGAAAATTAATGTGATGTGTTCCTCCCATGAACTCCCATAACACTCCATAACTTTCTGATGGTGCTCTCTGCACTGCCGCTTTTATTATAGTTATTGCCGAACTTGCCTGCCTCTCTCTCCTGGACCATGAGCCTCAGGCCCCACACCAGTGACTGGGACATTTCTGTGTGAAGAAGTGAGAGAATGGATGGCACGTTGTAACCTGTACTTCCCTCTCTTGTATGCCTATTGACGGTTAAGAGAGCTCCCCATTGATAGGGGTTAAATGTGTGAAAACCTGTGACATCAAAAACCTGGGTTCTTCTCCCGCCTCCACCTGGAATCCTAAGACTGTTTTGCTTAACTCTTAGTTTTGTTTGTGCATGAATAAATTTGCACAGTCGACCCAAAATTAGTAATTTCTAGGTTAAACGTAGAAATACTCTGTGTCTCTGTTTAAATAGTCTAACCCACTCTTGAAAATAACCCAAAATGTGTCAATATTTCTATTCTACCTTATTTTTCGGTTTTTCTAATAAAATGAAATAAATGAATATTATCTAGTAGCTGACACTTATGATTAATCTTCTCTTTGTGGATTGAATGGTTCCGTTAGCTCTTTAGGATCTTTGCAAATCGTATTTGCATATACCAGAGCCTTTTTCTCTAGTGTCCCTGGAGGTATGTATAAATAGATACAATCATGTGCTCCAGAATGCAAATTGTGGCAGTTTTTCCATCTCTCTGACCTTGTTTAACCCTCCTTCTGGATTTAGTCTTCCTGATTAAACAAAGGGGGAAAATTCATAGTCTCACCTGGATGCTTTGGTGAGGGATACTGAACCCCTGTGATAGAAATCGTCTTCTCCCTGATGAAACGTATCAACTATTAATTAGTTCACTCAACTGACCGGGGATCAACCTGAGTAGGATGATATTAAATGTTGAAGGAAACGGAAACATCTGGGACTCAGGGGCCCCTGAATTTGAAACTCTTCGCCTTCCTGCCACTGAGGTTTGAAATTGGGTACTGCTCTAAATTAAGTTTAAAACTCAGCTCCAACTAAAAAAACGTTAGGTCGTGTATTAGCCTGCATTGTCATCTGGCATACTAAATGATGATTCAGTTATCTGTTTATTGTCTTTCTCCCTCCAATATAAATACATTCTGTGCATTTAGAGATTTTTGTGAAGAGCGACTAGCACAGCAGATTTTTATTTGTTGAATGAATAAATGATGAATTTCTGAATTTTTAAACTTGCAAAATCTCAAGTGGAAGGAATTCTCAGAGCCATATAGTCTAACTTGCTTTCTGTGCCCCTGTGAACAATCATTACTGTGAACACGAACCATTCCAGGAAAAGGGGCTCATCATCTTTCAGTAAAGGTAACCCGGTTTTCCTGCCTTAACTGCAGCATAGACTCAGTTTACCCACGGAAAACGATTGTTGTACTTGTTACAATGGGTGTTGAGCCTTACAGCTCCCTCAAAGAGTTAGTACTTTTCATAAAGTCAAAAGCATTTTTTTAAACAAATGTTTATCAAATCCCTCCATGCTCTAGGTGCTTTGCTTACAGTAATTCTCATTAATAGAGCAGTGAGATAATCTTGAGTGTACCCGCTGTCCAGATGAGCCCAGGGAGCTTCAGAGAGGCTCTTACTAAGGCACTCAGCTAAAAAGTGGCAGAGAATTCAGTTCTGGGAATTCAGGTCTGCGATCATCATTGTTCTCACTGCTCAAATAATGAATACTACTTGTAGAACATGTATACAGCTCACCAAATACTCTAACAAATTTACCTCCTTCAAAAAAATACTAGCACCCCCTGAGGTAAGGATGGCATTATTCACCCTGAAACCAGAGCTCAAGAGACACATTCAGCACAATAAATAGTGGAGTTGAATTTAAACAAGTTAACCGGATACAGATCTCCTATTTTTTACACTAACACCATACCACTACAAAAAAAATAAATAATAATAATAATAAATAAGTAAATAAATAAATAAATAAAAAACACCAAAAAAAAAAAAAAGCAAACCAAAAAAAAAAAGTCTGATTCTTACATTCTACCGTATAAACTTCTTCAAAAACTGGTATTTATTTCAGTCAATTAACAAACACATCCTTATTGTATTCCTGTCATAAGCCGTGGCTGGAACTGAAGGGGTACAGATGAACAAGGCATAGACCCTGCATGCTATAGATTCACAACCTTGTTGGAGTGAAAGGGACACTTGTAGAAAGGTTCAGGAACATCAGGGGAGGCAGTAAGAGTGAAGTGTCATGCTGGCTTTGGGAAATCAGGGCAGGGAAGATGTTTCATCCTGCTAGTCTCTGCAGTTCGTTGTAAAACACATCTTTCTCCCCACTAGATTGTCAATAATTCGAAGGCAAAACCTATGTCCGGACATTGGTTCTGACATCCTATTAGCATATGGCACAGAACTGGGCCCAAAGTTGGTGCCAGTGATGGCAATATTGTTGTATAACACGAGCTGCTGTTTAAGACTCAGAGCGTAGCCACTCTTCTGCTCAAATAAATCAATAACCCTATGAATAACCCTACATGTAATAGGTCTGGGCTATTTTGAAAGCGTCTTCACCCAAGAGGATTGCTTGAAGCAGCTACGTGACTCAGCAGAGAAGTGGGACACCAGATCAGAGGCTGAGACTTAGAGAGGAAAGGGGGGGTTGAGAAACAGTGCCAGGTAATTGGCCCCCAGCGGAACTTCTGATGAACGTAGGGAAGCTCCTCAAGGTAAGGTCATCCATAATGGGACTCTGCACCCCAGAGGGCACAATGACCAGCATATGCCTATGCCTGCCTCAACCCTGGGAGAGCATGAGGCAGCCTCCTGAGGGAGAAAGAGAAAGGAACAGAAAGGAGAGAAAAGAGGCTGGCTGATTATGTGTCTCTCCCTCATTGTCCTCTCCCAGAAGTCAAGTAGGAACTCAAGTTGGCATAGAAGGAAAATCTTAAATGTATGAGTAGGTGGTGTTATATACCCGACTGGATACTTTCATTATTCAAATAAGACTGTTTTCATGTCTGAAGTTGACAGGAGGAAATATTTAAAAATCTGAGATGACCTGGAAAAGAGACAGCTAACAGAAAGAAGAAAGCTGCTATCTGTTTATATGCTCTGGAGTCCATCCTGATGAACAAAACATGTTTACATAGAATAGCTATACTACACAGAACTCGATTTTGAATCTTGCTTTATTATTTAAGGTTATAACGAGCATTTCTTACACTCAAAAAGAAATTCCATAACGATCTCATGCCTGTATAATGACCCATTCAATGAATGTGCTTCCCCGGTGATGGGGTGACAGTGGGTACACTCAAACCTCTCTAAGATTGTTTCAAGTAATTTATGTTTTACACTTAGAATTGTTGCGTACACAACCATATAAGCCAATTGGAACAAAAGAAGTTGAGTTCTAATTCTTTTCTCATAGAGCACTGGATTAAGTGAATATTACTGGTTACTCAGGGGAATGGACCTGAAAATTAGATTTTCAAGGAACTTGGGCTTCTTTCAAACAAGAGGCTGATTGTGCCACTTGAATTAACTTCAGAATGATGCTAGACAGGAAATGGAAGGAGGAGCTGGCCTGCTTAGAGCAGGGTTCTCCGCTCTCCCAATTAGATCAGCTCTAAGTTCCCACAGAAGATAACAAAGGTGCTGAGGGTTTGACAGTGAACAAAACCCCGGAGTTATTTTGATTCCAGGGTAGATAGATAGGCATATGAGCTCCCAAAAAATCCCTTTCTCCCAAGGTCACTGAACATATTCTGCTTCATTGAGTCCCAGGACCAGCGCGCACACCCACACACACAGAGCATGGCAAAAAAACGTATACACATTTTAAGATAACATCGTCACACTATTTGCAATATAGCGTCCCCCTTATCCACGGTTTCACTTTCTATGGTTGCAGTGACCCACTGCAACAACAGTCTGAATATATTAAATGGGAAAAGTCTAGAAATAAACAACGCATACGTTTTAAATTGCGCCGTCATTCCAAGCCCAGTGTGATGAAATCTCGCGAGTCTTGCTAAATCCCGCCTGGGATGTGCAGCATCCGTCTTCCGGAGTCTCCACCTGGTGGTACTTAGCAGCCATCGGGGTTATCAGGTCGGTGCACAGTGGCGGTCCTGCGGTGCTGGTATTCCAGGGTATTCCAGGGACCCTGCTTTTACTTCTCAATGGCCCCCAAGCACAAGAGCAGTGGTGGTGGCGACTCAGAGACTCCGCCAAGTGCTTCGTTTCAGCGAAAAGGTGAACGTTCTCAACGTAATACGGAAATAAAAAAAAATCGTATGGCGAGGCGGCTTAGATCTACGGTCAGAACGATTCTTCTATCCGTGAAACGGTGAAGAAGGGAAAATAACTGTGTGCTAGCGTGGGGGCAGAGCCCCAGAAAGTAGTTTACAGGCACTCGGCCTCACGTGGAGGGGTGCTGGCTCAGGTAGTAAATGGCCATCAACTGTGATTGCATGGCCGTCAGCTGTGGCTGATTGGCCGTCAGCTGTAACCAGTGAGCCATTGGCCACTAATATAACTGCTGTGGCTATGAAGGAGAGCCGAGGAGAGTGGAGGAGAGTGAAAGAGAGTCGTCGGTGGGTTGCAGACAAAACGGACAGCAGATCGCACGTCCAGTGAACCCAGCCTCCAGTGAGACCGTAGTGGTATGACTCCCCTACCTATGGCTCCGTGGGTGTTCCTTTTTGGCCTCACCATATCCTGCGTTCTTGTGTGGGGAGCGGGAGCTGAGACCCCGCAGGTCTCCCGCATGACAGCTAGTTTTTGTGTGTTCGCACCTTGCGCTGCAACAGTTACGGCCACGGGGTGTGATAAGGGCTGCGGCTCCGTGGAAAAGGCAGATGTGACCTGAACCGGAGGACATGAACTGAAAACCTATTCCGACTGAGGGCAAACAGTGAACCTGGGCCGAGACTTCAGCAAGGGGGCCCCTAACACGAGGGACACCGAACCATTTGCTGCAAGTGAGGGATGGTTACACGGACTCAGGAAAGGACTCGGCATCTTTTCATCTCAGGGCATCACAAGAAGCAGGGTGAGTACCGTACAGTGTTTTGAGAGCGAGAACATATTCACGTAACTTTTATGACAGTATATGGTTATAATGGTTCTAGTTTATTATTACTTACTGTGTTTCATCTCTTTCTGGGCCTAATTTATACATTAAACTTTATCATAGGTATGTATGTAGGTGGGAGAACATCCTATGTGTGGGGTTTGGTACTATCCATGGTTGCAGAATCCACTGGGGAGACTTGGAACGTATCCCCCACGGATAAGAGGGGAACGACTGTAAGCTGGTGTATTATGTATAGCAATATAAAATCTTGACACTGTTTGCAGTGATCTGGGAATGGAATGGTTTGCTTGGATGCTGAAAGGCCTGGCACGTGAGGCGGTCTGACTTCACTGGTGCGGCATGGGTTGTACCATTCTTGAAATTCTTGCATTTCAAGCCAGAGCTGTGCATTTAGCAATTAGGAAAACTCAGTGAAGTATGGCCTCGCAGAGGCAGAGAGCTCTACTCAAAGTGCTTTTTAGAATATACAGTGTTTCCTGCCCTTGATGAATACAGTGATCTAAGTGTTCCATTATTCAAACATGCGGTGAATAACAATAAGGCACTGGGTGGAACGATTGAAGAGGGGAAAGCACTTGGAGGGATTTACAAGTCTTTTTAAACTTGTTCGGCCTCTTCTCTTGGAGAAAACAGCCCCGAGACTCGCTTTGACTCCTCTGCTGTCTGCTGTTTTATTTTCTGTGCAGGTCAGGGTTGCTAAGGAATCCTGGCTGTCTCCAATGTAAGAGGTAATGGGTAACAGAATCATCAAAAATAAAGACAGGGAATAGCTGCAAGGCTATTGCCTTCGTCCTGTGGGGACAAATGCTGGATTCCACCCTATAATACGTTCCTCGTGTCGTGGAGCTGAGTCTGATTTCAGCGGTGGGTGTAACCAAAGACCTTTGCCCCCGCATTCATTGCAAGCGGCTATGGACAACAAAGCCCACTTGAGGACTGACAAGGAGTGCTCTTGGAATGAGTGTAATCCAAAACCCATCACCGAGTTTTATTAGAACCAGGGAAGGCGACAGGCCTATTGGTCATGACTCCAAAAAAGCTAAAGAAAACCCACAGGCTTCGGGGACTAATGCAAAACCATTGCCGGAGCCAAAGGCTCATAGCAATTTTTGCCTTTTTGACTGATGGCAGAAGAAAGTACGAGTATTGTTGAATTTGGGCCACTTATTTTGGCTTTTTTTTTTCTTTTCTTTTTCTTTTGGTTTTTCAACTCTTCTGGAAAATGTGATCACAAACCTCTCTGGGACAGAATGTCTTCTGTTAGCTTAAATTTGATATGCATTATCTAAGATAGCGTCACGTGCTTGTGAGCTCTTGGTAGAACTTAGCTTTAGTTCTTAGCTTGTTTCTTTCTTGGCAGTATCAACTTATTCTTATGTATGTATGTATGTATTTATTTATTTTTAAGGGCAAGACAGTCCCCAAAGAATTCATGGAAGGAGCTCTAGCCTGAGTCACAAGACATAGCTGGAAACATACATAGCCTTTGCATCAGTTCTTAGGATGTTACCCCAGGAAAAATTCTTAACTTTGAGCCTCAGGGATAGCTAGGGTTGTTGTACACGATCTAATGACTCGGGACCCATCATTTTCTTGTTACAGATGAGAAAAAAAAATGTTCTCGAGAGAATTTCCTTACACTGTACCAAAAAGAGTTGACTGGTGTGGTGCAACACTCTGGACCCACATCACTGACTCACTGGCTGCACTGAGTCCACTCCACCAGAACACAGCTTCCTTCCCCAGAACACAGCTTCTCTAGATGGCACTATTCACAGGGCATTCCTCCTCCAGCTATGTGCTCTGTCAAATTTTGGATCGACAGAAACACACACCTTTTCTTGATATTAAAACAACCTGGTTAATTCCGAACTCCAATTTGCTTTTAACTAACCTCTTCCCTCCTGTTGCTTGATCTGGTCTGGAATCACATATGCTCTGTGACCCTCCAAGGAGAAATTGTGTGATGTTTAGAATACAAGAACACTCGTAATAACAGTGTTTCCAGAAACGTGATGCTCTTTGACCCATCCCAAATAGCCTGTCTCCCACCCATGGAGGTCTTAGAATCAGTCCATTAGGGCAGCATGTATGATACTATAACACAGTTTTTGCTTTATGTGTCTGTCAAATCAACTTGATTTTGAAATCAAAGAGGTCAGATGCTGGGTTTCCTAAATTTATAAGTGACTTTAATTAGGTACATGGATTGATTGTAGAACTTTTTTTTCCAGACCCAACCAAATACAAATTTATATGGGGTACATATACACCAAGCCACCTAAACAGACTCATACTCACACTTAAAAACAACAACAACAACATACATGTAATGAGACCCTCCTCCATGCAAACTAATATACCAGGCAGAGAATCATACACATAGGGTTCCTGCCTTCACAAAGCACTGGGGCTATCCGGGAAGACATGTTTGTACAAATAATGGCAAATGTCCTGACTTTAATGAAGGAGTATGGTGGGTGCTCTGTGGGCATATCTTTAATTGGTGTAGACAGAGATTGCTAAGGCTTTCTTGAGAGTGTACCACTTAAGCTGAAATGTAAAAGGTGGTCAGGAATTCATTAGATTAGCTGGGGTTGAGAGGAAAGTTCATTCTAAGCAGAAGTAGCCAACATGTGAAACGCTCAAAGATGAGACAATCTATAGCAATTTTATGAAGACACCGAAAGCCCGGTGTGGTTGAACTCTAGAGATAAAGTGGTGATGGGTTGTGGGGAAAGGCTGAAGTGATGGGCCAGGAATTTGGTCTTACCAAGGGTCCAGAACAGGGGTTAGTGCATTTTAAATTTTGGAATGACAAGACAAATATGAATTTAAAGAGAACATTAATATTTCCATGTGAAGAATGCATTTGAAGGGGACAAGAATGGATTTGACAAGACTAGGAAGGGTGCAAATGTAACAGGGCTACATAGATGGGTGCTTTCTACTAGGATGCAGACCGTACAAGAAAAGCGGATGGAGAGAAGAGGATGGGTTTGCCAAGTATTTAGGGAGCAGAACTGATCAGTTATTGGTGATGAGTTCCATGTGGGATGAGGAAAATGCGATTCGAGATTAAGTCGCAAGTTTCTGGTTTTAACAGTTGTTGGATGGTAAGGAAACTACCAGTCACCCATACGGAGAACCCAGGGGAAGGAGCAACTTTGGTTGTAATGGTTATAACTGTACTAGCTGGCATGTAGTGAGCATTTACTACGAACCAGGGGCTCTTCTAAGTGTTTTATATACCTCTACTCAATTTTCTGACAACTCTCAAGTATATACAGTTTTGCATCGTTTATGTAATTCACTCATGGTCCTATAGCTGTACCTGGCAGGACTGGGATTTCAGCACAGAATGTCTGATCCCAGAAACCTTGAGTTTACTTATTACTCTGTTTGAGGGTCCAGGGAGAAAAGTTGACTAGAAAGCAGAATGCGTAGTTCTGAAGCTCAGTCTGAGCTAGAGATATACGGGCACTGTATTAGTCGTGCTAGGCTGTAAGATCTCGGTGGCTCAACACGATAAATGTTTCTTTCTTTCTTCACACAGCCAATGAAGTGGTGTGCATCATTTCTACCGAAATTATGGTGGCCAGGACACTTCATATGGCCCCAACTGGCCAATTACATTTAGCTCTGCGCACGTGAGGAGAATGAATAGATTTTACACAAACAGAGATGGTGATTGACCCCATAGAAGTGAATAGGCTCACCTAGTGAATGACTATAGAATTAGAAAATGGCCTGTGTCAGATAATCTGCCAAGCTCTCTATGATGATGATAATGATTAATAAGAGACAAAACTTTTGGAGCACTTACTGTGTTCCAGGCACATTTACATATATTACTTCATGCACTTTCTGCAAAAGCCCTCTGTGTAATGCTATTATATATTTGTATGTCTATAAAGAAACAAAGCTACAGAGATAGTAAATAACTCTCTCCAGGTCATAGAGCTCATAAGTGACAGAACAAGAATTTGAATGCAGGTGGCCTGGTTCCAGAGTCTGTGAGTTTAACCTGTGTCATATGCTACATAATTACTAACTTCAAATACTTGAAAATTGTTGCATTAATATGTAAGTATCTTTGGTATGGGTTCCCAAGGGATAGGACTATAACTAACAAATAGAATTTAAATGGTGGTAGATTTCAGTCCAGAAGAAGCTAGCTATTTCTAATGGCACTATCTGAAAGGAAGCCAATTGCATCCTGACATAGTGGGATCAGTGCAGCTACTCAAGCATAAGAACAAACTCCTGGCAAGGATATCAGGGAGAGGATTCAAACATCCAATGAGTGCTTGAGAAAGATAATATTTCTGTTCGCCTCCAACCTATGAGAGTTAGGAAAAATTTTAAGTACCTATTGGCCAATTTCTCCCCATGAATGTATAATCCTTGCAGCAGTTTAAGTTCCAAATTAGCTACTTAAAGTAAATTTCACTGCCTACATCTTCTAAGTATTGGACTGACATGTGAAAGGAGGAGATAGTAAAGGAAACATAAAAGGAATCAGTCCCTGCCCTTGAAATGCTTAGCGTTTACTTAGACAAGACATATACCCTTGGGTGTCATTCTTGTGCATCAGAGAGCAATCAGTCCCTTTAGAATTTAGCCTGGAAGGGACTGAGAAGTGATTCATAGATGACAGAGGGACGTCAAGGTTGATTCAGATGTGTCATCCCTCTGTTCAAAGTGCTCTTTGCTTTCTGTGATCAAGGTAGCTCCACAACTTTAGCATGCGTCCAAATCACATGGAGAGCTCGTGAACCCAACCTCAGCTTTTGATTCAGTAGGTTTGGCTTGGGCTCACAAAGCTGCATTTCTAACACGTTCCCAGATGATGCTGATGCTAGCCAGGTGATCACACATTGGGCACCACTCCTCTAGAACAAGACTTATTGCTCAATACCATTAATCCTCTGCTTACGTGTAGCTCTCCTGCAGACGGGGAACTCTTGGAGTAAGGACCGTGTGGTTTGTCTCTGTATTCCCAGTGTCTAACCTACTTTTGGTGCCTCCATAAATTTGTGTTGAGTACATAATTTGAAAGAAATGTGTGTTTTTCTCGAAGTACAAAGGGGGAAAGAAACTATCCATGGGAGTCAGTTGGGGGAGGAATCCTACGGTCTTTTCTCCCACAGATTTGGAAATGTGATTCATGCAGGGAGTTGTCTCAGCTGAAAAGCAACCTCACTCACACAAACACCCCATTTTATAACGATGCACACAGGACTCCAGTCTTCCAACGAGCATCAATCTTTTCTTCTCCCCTCTCTTTCTCATCATCTTCCTTCCTTTTCTGATGGTCATGGCCACTCGGTGGAAAGAAAATTCTCTTTCTTGTGCACTGAATATAGTTTTCCTCCTCCTGAAGTACATTCCCTTTGGACTGTCTTTGGCTGAACTTTGCAGTCTTCACTGAAGAGGGAACCCTTTCCCACTGTTCTCTGAGAAAGCAGCTCCTTTGAAGTCACAGCTGGCTGGACTAAACTCATTTCCTCTCTACACAATGTGCGTCTGATGCAATGTTGGCTGATGCTCCCTCTTGCCGACTCCCGCTATTGAAACAGACCCAAGTTCAATGTTTAATGTGAGTGTTTGGCTTGGCTTAAATTTGGCCAAATCATCTGTACTTTGTTTCATTTGAAAGTTCTCTCTCTCTCTCTCTCTCTCTCTCTCCCTCCCTCCTCCCTTCCTCCCCCCTCCCTCCCCATCTCCTAGTTCATTCCAGATGTTTTTGATTTGTCCTTTTGTGGTTTACCCCACCCAGTTCCTAAATCAGTAAATCATTTTCATGCTTCTTCCAAAATCTAAGGAAAGTGCTCAATTAGAGAGAGCAACTGATTATAGGTTTCCTAGAGCTTACACTTAGGGATGGCTGCTCCGCTCAGGAAATACCTTTGAAAGGTAGGACAAAATGTCTTATGATTGAGAATATTTGAATTTGACTTTTGATTTCTTAACATGTGGAATGAGAGAGTAGACTAATGTTGATGTGCTACTATTATAAATACCCCAACGCATCCCCTCCTGTAAGGCCCATTTTAATTGCAAGTCTTATTTGAAGCCATTTTGTTACTCAAGTACAAATAGATATTCCCATTCGGTGACCTCGTATGTGAAGGATAAAGCACAGTCATGGATAAGATGCACAGCCTTTCCCCCTCTACCATCATCTCTTGCCCTTCTCAGCATGTTGACTGGCAATAGGGGTCAGGGTGGAAAGGGTGCAAAAAGGGAGAAGTGTTTGCCATGTTTTTATTATGAAGAGAAAAGAACTTCTTGAAGGAAACCATAGATCTGATAGGGTAGCAAGGGACTTTAGAGAGAAAAGTCAATAAACTCCCTGAGTTTAGGAAGAGAGTTTTGGATGTTTTTGAGACGAGAGATTGAAGGCAGCTTATTTTATAAGAGATTAAAAGAGAAATGAGGAAGAGGTAAATTTTTTTTTGCTGTGTGTTATGAATGAATTTCTCTTTGGTGCCTTTTTGAATGACTTTTGTCAACTAACAGTTAAGTCTCTTCCAAGATTTTTCTTTTTTGGGGGCGGGAAGAGATCTGGGTTTTCTTTTGAATTTGACACTAAGATGAGACCGACTATTCCGATAACACCTATACAATTTTGTGCTACTTATTTTGTTATTTCATCCTCCATCGGTCTGCATTATTTTCTGACACCAAGATACAGTAGATGAAAAGTGACCTTTGGTGCCACAAGTTGGGGCAGCATAAGTGGGGTGGACTATGTTTGGGAGAATGAGGTGTGATGGACCCACCCTCCCTCCCTCCCTCCCTCCCTTCCTTCCTTCCTTCCTTCCTTCCTTCCTTCCTTCCTTCCTTCCTTCCTTCCTTCCTTCTTTCCTTTCCTACTGCCTGTTCACCTATCATCTTTAGCTTAAGTTGACAACCTATCATGGGTTGAATGCAGCAAGAGGAATGGGGATAGAGGGGAGAAAATTCTTAGTTGGTCAATTGTCAGTTTGCTTCTTGTTAATTGAGCCTGGCTAATGGGTTCAACTAACACTTTTTCTGAGGGGCATCTCCATGGCTCCCTTGATGGACTTCTCCAGCAGGACTCCAGGGACTTGGGCAACGCCTTTACTTTTGGTCAGTGTGGTCCTGATTCACGCCCAGTGCATACTTCTGGCAATCTACTCCACAATATTCTATTGGTCCCCTTGCCCTCTGGGCAAAGCCCCCTTTGGTAGGATCTCTATTTAAATGGCTGGTCTTACCAGTGAGATTTCATATCAGAAAACTACATTTCACACACAGAGGAGTGCAGTGATTTCCCAAACCTTTCCTCTACCCTGCTTCTGCAGTCCATTTCACCCAGCCTCTTACCTTTATTTTTTGGGCATATGCAACTCACCAGGCCATTGCAGTCCCCCAAATCAAGGGGACACAGAGCATTCTCTTCAGTAGTCCTGTTGAAGACCCTTTCTTGCAGTTTAAGGTGAATAGTGAAGAAGAAAGAGAGGGGTATCATCGTAGCATAGATTTTTTTTCCCCAAATAAATAATTTTCACTAAAATATTCCTCTTAATCTCTATTCTTTTGACAACTTTTTATTTTCTTTGTGGGTTTCAGACCCATATGACTCCCAGAATTACTTTGGAATTTCGGTAGGTGGTGTAGCTTGCCATCTTCGAATGTCTCATCTATTTTACCTTGCTGCCTCAGTTGAAATGTCCAGGTTTACATCCTGTTACACGCTCAGGTGTCACCATGTTCCTGTTTTACTGCCGCCAAATGAAATCTAAATTTCTTGAGAACTGTGATGATGACTTTCGTAAAGTCCATGATACACCTAATATGGCAGTATTCACGTAGTGGAGCTACAAGAAAATGGTTTTCATTAAATCAAATTCCTTAGGTTTGTCCTAATTAGCACATACGTAGAGATGTGGTTTGGTTGAGTGTTCTATAAATATTTGCTGAATTAAAGAAAATGAGCTACCGCGAGCTCCAACTTTGTTACTAATTGGCTGGGCTGACTCAGAGGAAGCATCACCTCAAAAGACAATTTCTTATTTATCCAAGGGAGATTTTGTTATCACCTCTAAGCCCCCTTAGCTTTCAAAGCCTCACAATTTTGTAATCCTACACATGGATTTTTCTTATTATAATAGTTTCACATGTGTACCTTCTCTGGTCAAGTAGATGGCAAGGGGAATGTGGGTGGGCGCCGTGTTACTTATGTGTTTATAGGTATTAGAGTTAAAAAACATTGGTTTCACATCTCAATTTCTAGACAGAACTCAAGCATTCTGGATCTAAGAGGATAAGATGGATCAAGGGCAATGCCAAAGATGCTGCTTTCTAATTGTTAGAGTTTTGGGTGATTGCAAATGCGTTAAAGGCCATAATGTCTCCCTAGTGTGGTTTTTTTGGAGTCTGCTTTTTGGTTTCTCTTCTGGAGATTATAGCCTTTGTGAATTTGTACAGATATATACACAAGGTAGATTCTACAGGATTTGGTAAATGACAAGTCCCATGTAGAATTGCCATCTATAAAAGCTCAAATGAGGGAGCAATCACTGCACCTGTGGGATTCAGGGAAGCTTTCACAGGAGAGAGGAACTTAGCTGAGTCTTAGAAAATGATTAAGCATTTATGAGGCACAAAAAATAAGAAGAAAGATGACCTTAGGTAGAGGAAGAAGGAAGCATTAATCATCTCCTTTCTGCTATGGGAGCTGTAATAACTAAGAAAAAGATAAAGGTCAGAGGTCCAAATATCAGCTTTAGCAATATATAGTAACAGTAAAAATGTACTTATCTTAGCATGTAGTAATTCTCCTCTGAGATACAGACCCTAGAGAAACTATCACGTGTGTATACATAGACACTTATCACAGAATATTCGTAGTAGTGTGTCTATGGTAGTAAAATATGAGAAACCACCTAAATATCCATCACCATATACAGAGGGTGCCAAAATAATGTATACACATTTTAAGAAAGGACAACTGTATTAAAATTGTAATACTCAATATATACTGATAACAAAAGATGAATACAAGTCACGTTTGACTTCTGCAATTACAAGAGGTGCTCAGAGTGGTTCCCATCAGCGTCCAGACACTTCTGATTATGGCGAACTACTGCTTGAGCAACGTTGACCAAAGTGTCCACTTATATACATTTCTTGGCACCCCTGGTATATATAGTATATCAATCCATGGATATTCTATGATTAGTTAAGAAAATGTGCTAGCAATACATCTACCAACATAAGTAAACCCTGACAACATAATATTGAGTAAAATATTTTATTCAAGTTAAAAAGAAGGAACTATGTCAATATCCTATTCATACACATATACAAATTATGTAAATAAGGAAAATGCATTTACTCTTAGCGAATACGTAAAGAATACCTAAGTATTATAAATATGAGAACATGCAGGCGAGTGATCAAGTTTAGTGGTGCTTCTCTTTGTGATAGGAAGTGTGTGGGAAAAGAATGGGGACAAGAAAGAATATTCAAAGAATTGCAATTGTCTGGATAGTGTTTTAGCTCTCGAGCCAAGGAGTGTTTTTCTTTGTAGTCTTCTTTAGCATTATGTGAACTCGTTGGATGTCTGGAATGTATGTCTCATGCATACACACACATAATCTTTTTTGTAAGCTTTACTACTGGCAAATGCTCATTAGGATATATGGCTTAGAACAAAGAACAAAATGGGCTTCCAGTGCTTCCTCCTGAACTGACTTTTTCCCCCTGGCATAGGCAGAGAATCCATGCTCCAGTGACCTTGACTCTGAGAAAAGAGGCTGAGCTCCTTGTTCCCCTGTTCCATTCATCAGACAGACCTTCTTTGGGCAGAGACATGAGTGAGAAACAAAGAGAAGGGCACAGTGTTTCCCCTGTATTTCTAAGAGGGCCAGAGTTTCTATTACATGGCTCATCCCTTCCCATTTTAATAACTGAAATTCTCAGTTTCTACTTGTGTCATTTGACTTCAACAAAAATTTTGTTGCTATCAGAATGCATCCACATTATCCATAGCTACTCTACTTCTATAAACTATGGCTTTGCTTAATGTAATCAGACTTCTAAAGCATTCCATGACTCTTATTTGGATAGAGGCAGCAAATACCCTTTGAGTGACCATCATGTAAAGCCTTTTGCTATGTCCAGAACCTCTGATGACCCACTCTGCTATCCTGAACAAGCACCCTCTACTGCAAACAGACTGAGAGAGAGTAGACCCTGATTAGACTGCCCCTGGTGGGTCTGAGTAATCAGTGTACCACAATGTCCGAGAGAAAGACTGATGGAGAGACAAGAAAAGCCTGGCAAGTTTTAAATTCTTTCAGGCATTGCTTCCACATAAGTCTTTCAATACAAGGCATATTTTCTCCAATTATGATACTTGGAGATGACATTGGGAGTCTCTACGTGAAAAAAATGTCCAGGATGGCCAGACGCTGGGGAGGAGGGGTTGTTGGGAGCTGGAAGCTGGTTTCCAGAATGTGGTTCTGTTAGGTTCCAATGTCAAGAGCACAGAGCCAGTTAACAGTTAAGAATAAGCTGTTGATGAAAATCAGAAGTAAATTGCCATAGTTACCAGTGTGTCTCTTCATCAGGTCCCTAAGTGCAGTGAGTAGGGTTGGGGTCAGGAATCATTCCCATTCCTCCGTCTCCAAAATTCTCAGAAGCAGGGACAAATGAGGATGGCAAGATAAATGATCAAACAGTTGTGTACATTATGAAACATCAGTTTTAGTTCCATTTAATTTGTGACAGGTTAAATTCACAAAGTTTTCATCAAAATCAATTAAGAAAAGAAGATACCATGTGCTTTGTTGTGGAAAAAGCTACCATGACTAATCTAAGTAATCTATAAGCCCTTTCCCAAATATTTCCATCTAGAAGCAATGCTAAGGAGACCAACCCATTAGCTTACAAGAGAAATGCCACAGAACCTGGGAGTTACACAGCGAGGGCTCTAATTTGGGTCCCTAACCAAAAAGCTTTTCAACTTTGTGAAAAAGTTTGCTAACTGTAAGACTTACTTCCTCGTGCTACTGATCTTATAGGTGTTTAATGAGATAATGTGTGTACATAAGTAAGGGTAGCACAGCTCGCTCCCGAGTGGGCTTCCTCGCTTCCCCATAAATGGGGTTCCTAGACTTCAAAGCTGAGTCAAATTCCCCAGTCACCCAGCACTGTCTGAGAATTCTAGTCACATGTACTCAGACAGGCCTTTCTCATGCTGTTTCTGTATTTCTGGTGCCAGTCTTGACTAGGAGCCAGTGGGAAAATCATTACAATATTTCAGAAATGCTTATTCAGTTTTACTTTTCTTCTAGCAGTGGGTGGACTTGGGTTATGCCTCTGAACACATCTGCCACGAATTTGCATGCGTAATGAAAACGAGTCTTTGTGAAAAAGTTTTGGTTGTGTTTAAATTTTTTATTTCAAAATATTTTGTTGTGGTCAGGTTACACGCTTTCCTAAGAGGAACTCCCTTATGAAAAAAGAAATCACCCGAAGTGGGTGGCTGCCGAGAGAAAGAGCAGTAGAGAGTAACACCCCCTGTGCACACAATTCTAGCAATAGCCAGCTGCTGGGAGGAAAGGGTCAATTATCATGTAAGCAAAATGTTTGTTGAGGTGTCGATACATACACAAATCTTAAGTGTACAAATCAATGGATTTTTACATATGTAGGTACATATACATATATTTTGAATAATTTCAACATCCTGGGGACATTGCTCTTCAAGCTCTTTCCTAAGTTCATACCTATACTGTTCCTCCCCCCTTCTCAACATCAAGTAACCGATATTCTGACTTCTATCACCCCAGTTTACTTTCTCCCATTCTTAAATGTCATATAATTGAATCATACAGTGTATAGTCTTTTGTGTCGAGTTTCTTTCACTCATTCCTGGCTATGTCTGTGAGGTTCAACTGTGATATTACGTGCAGCAGATGTTCTCATATTGTTGTATCGCTTTCCACTTTATGAGTATTCTGCAATCTGTTGGTGCATTCTACTGTAGGTAGACATTTGGGTTGTTCTAGTTTTCAGCTACTGTGCGTAAAACTGCTATGAAATTCTTACCCTTGTTATTTGGTAGACAAATATACTTGTTTATCTATGTCAAGGAATGGAATTGCAGGACCCTAGGGTAGACATGTATTTAGCTTTAAAAGTGGATAGTTTCAAAAGGTTTTCCAAAGTGGTGATTGTCATGTAAGAGAAAAGTAGCTTTTTTTCCAGAGAGAGAGAGAGAGAGAGAGAGAGAGAGAGAGAGAGAGAGAGAGAATACTTCTACTGCATACTTCTATAGCATACACATGAAGCACATCATTTCTCCGATTTCCCTCTGTGTACAGTGGAGAAGGTGGGGGCAGTTCTTAGGGAAAAGCACCCAAGGGAGGACAGTGAGTCTCTCCCTTTCCTTTCTTCCCTGCTTCTCCCGGCTTACTGCCTCTTGGTGAAGAGACAGATCACAGCCTACAGATGAGATGAAGATGTCAAGTGAAATCACAGAAAGAAACTGACAATTACCTTCATGTTTCAATATGGAATCAAACAATAGAAAGAGTCAGAAGTTCAGGAGGAAAAACTTCTAAAACTGTTATCACAAAAGTGATAACCGACATTACAAGTTACTGTGATGAATTTTTGGTTGCCTTGTAAATAAAAGGAAAAGCGGCTTCAGTGGCCTCTCTAGGTAGGAACCAGGCTACCTATTACCATGATGCTACAAATGCCTATCTTGTTAATTATTCACATATGTTCTGGTTCAAGGCTTGATGAGTTTGTGTCATGAATATTTACATGTGGCAGTCCCTCCCAGTCGTTCCAAATTTTTCTTAGGATCAGTTATATGAGCACATTGTGTGCTTCAAGCTTTAGGAGGCATCTAACTATTGAATGGGGGCTTGGGGGCATTTTTAATTATTTGGTTCTATGCCCAAGTTAAGTGGGGAGCTGGCAACAACCTGGATTGTGATCAATGCAAGCAAATCAGACAGATAATTCAGGTCCCTGCAGGAAAAGCAACATAAAACATTTTGTAATGTGAGCTCAGGCATGTCACTCTCCATTTCTCAAACTCAGCCTCTTCATCTAGTACGAGCGGCAGTTAGAGGAGGTAATCTCTAAAGGCATCTGCCAGCTCTAATGTTCAATGACTTTATAATTTTCATGTGGCAATTTGATTATCTTACCAGTGGATCGTAGGGACCCACCTCCTCAGTATTTATCAAAGGAAGCTAATCAGTTCAATTAAATAAATATTGAATGACCACTCTTGGGCTGACATTGTTGAAAGAGGTCAAGAAGAAGTTGTTGGATAAATGAATAAATAAATGAATGCATAGATGACGAGGGCACTTTGTATAAAACCAGACAAATTTCTTTGAAAAACAACAATTCGTGTACATTGCTGACTGCAATGATTATGATAAAAACGTAACCAGAAAGTGAGTGCCAGCAAATGTTTGAGTAACTTTCCTAAAATGTCAGATGCCATCTGATTATAGTCATTATTGTCATATAATGAGAAAGAACACCAGGCCAGAAGGTATGAGCACACATCGCGATCCTGTCACGTACCCGATTGGTGACACTGCGAAAAATCACATACTGTCTTTGAACCATCAAGGACTTCGTTGAACTCCATAGTTTGACCATCAAGAAGAACATTGTTTCTTAGTGTCAATCTAAGAGTTAATGAGATTGTGACGATCAGGTTACTTTAGGAATTGAAAAGAATTATCCATGTTTATTGTTGTTATTAATAAGTACCATGATGCAGATACAGGAGAATTAATGCTTAATCAGTACTGGAAGTCATCAGAGAAGGCTTGACAAAAGTGACGTCTGGCCTACTAGCCACGTTTTTCAGTCCATTCCATTTTCCAGTATGACTCACGCACAAATCCAGGAGTTCAGCCCAAGTTAAGCATGTGTTACATGGCAGAACTCCGCTAGGTTTTAAAGATGCACAAGTACCAATAAGTGTTTTTTTTTTTTAAGATTTTTTTATTTGGTGGGGGAGGGGAACAGGACTTTATTGGGGAACAGTATGTACTTCCAGGACTTTTTTCCAAGTCAAGTTGTTGTCCTTTCAATCTTAGTTGTGGAGCGTGCTGTTCAGCTTCAAGTTGTCCTTTCAGTCTTAGTTGTGGAGGGCGCAGCTCAGCTCCAGGTCCAGTTGTCGTTGTTAGTTGCAGGGGGTGCAGCCCACCATCCCTTGTGGGAGTCGAACCAACCAGCAACCTTGTGGTTGAGAGGATGCGCTCCAACCAACTGAGCCATCCGGGAGCTCAGTGGCAGCTCATCTCAAGGTGCCGTGTTCAATCTTAGTTGCAGGGGGCACTGCCCACCATCCCCTGTGGGATTCGAGGAATTGAACTGGCAACCTTGTGGTTGAGAGCCCACTGGCCCATGTGGGAATTGAACTGGCAGCCTTCGGAGTTAGGAGCATGGAAATTAGATCAGTGTGTCCCAAAAATGTGCCCATGATTAGGAGAGTCAAGACCTTTTATAAGATTCTTTTCTAACCATTAGAGTTGTGCTGTGATAAAATGGGCTGTCACGAGAGCCAGTGGATTTTCTAACACTGAAGGGTAAACAGATATTGACTATTGATTGTTTCATTCATTCATTCATTCATTCATTCATTCACCGAACACCTGTTGAATCCCTACTACGTGCCAGACACCTACTAGATGCCAGACACTGTTAGGAGGAAAGGTTGAGACTACACACCTGGTCTCACATATGGCCAGACTGAGAAGTGGATAAGACTCATAGGCAATAACTTGATATTCCTTCAACTAAAAAGACTTTTTAAAATATTTCCTTAGTAGGCTGGGGAGAAACTTAACTTTCTATAGATAAAACTTTTACAACATTTAATGTTCAAAATAAGAGACTCTTACATGTTCTGGATATAGAATATTTTTATTTATGTAAAAATCGTTTAGGAATTATAATTTTCTGAGCTAGACAACTTCTTGGTGTTGATATGAAAGAGTTTACATTGTAGATACTTGGATGAAGACACATGTCTTCGTTAATTGAACAAAGTTGTGCATTATTTCGTTTGGGGGGATTACGGATGATTTTTCTGACACCGGATAGTGCTTGCTTGGTTGGCCACCGGGTTTGTGGTGAGGTCAGCGCTACACATTGCAGTTTACAGAGGACGGCAATAAAAACGTTCAGCAGAAAGAGACTGAGGCTGGCGAGGAGTGTTTTATGCTTCTACCCAGGTATGTCATCTACCTCTAAGGTAGTTCTGGTGTGCTGCTGCTTTGTTTCATAATTCCTATAGATGACAGACCCCAAGACGCTTGCTGGCTGGCTCATCCCTTTGTCCAACTTTGCCTCTTGTTCCCAAGTCATCTAATGATTCATAAAAAAGGGGCATAAATGCAGATAATTACAACCTTTGTGGTCAATGTTGTGTTAATTATAGCTGCATGGTACCTAGCCACGATTGAGAGCCAAGGAGAGGTCAGTTTGGTTACCAAGGCTCTATGGCAGCTGGGTTATATTTGAAGGGACTTTTAACAGCAAATAGCAAATGTCTCAGACATTTCAAGTGTGAGAAATGCTGTTGACCTATATTATTGTTGACTTTCTTTTCAACCAGATAATCTTTGGCTATGATTTTATAAACTGTGTCTGTATAGTGGAAAAGCTACTGATGAAATTCTAAAAAGAAGTCATTTACTGCTTTTCTTCAGAGAATCTATTGATTTTTTTTTTTTTAAGGGGGAACCATGTTCTGCCACTTGAAATGTAATAGCGATTTTCTCCAGGGTGTTGTTAAAGTTCAGAATAAGATTCACTTGGATGTTTTTGTCTGATAATATCTGTAATTAAATTATGTGAGAATGCTTCCCCAACTCGCACATACCTAGCTGACTTGGCCTGTGATAAGTACAGAAAATTCTAGATACCCAACATGCCTAGAAAGACAGCATGTCCTCGTCGAAATAGAATGTCTTTGTGTCAGGTCTCCAAGTATTTCCTTTCAAATGAGTCAAGGAGACTTCATTGAGTGTTTGCAATGTGCCTCCCATTATGACCAAGACAGTAGAAGATAATCTCTCACCGCAAACTCACTTCCCCTCCACCAGTCCTGTCTCAGCCGTGGTACCTCCTCCTACAGAGTCCCCTGTGTCGTGGGAAATCTTGGATACGCTCTTCACACACCTTCACTGCTCCCTCTCTTTCACCTTCTGTCTGGGCTGGCTATAATACCTGTCTACATGTTTTGATTAATACTGCACTACCCTTGCGCTGCCTTCATCTCTCATTTAGATGACTGAAACTATTGATTTTTAAATTCAAACATAAAATCGTAAAAAAAATTTAATTATCAACAAATTTAAACATACAGAAAATTGTAGTGTCATATAACCCATGCACTTCTCACCTTGTTACTGACAAATCTTAACATTTATACATGCTTCAGACTTTGAGAAAACAACATAGAAATATAGTGGAAATTCCATTTAGTATCACTTTTCATTTCCTTTCCCCTCCCTCCTTCCTTCATCAGAGTCAAGACGCCATATAGTTGATGTGTGTTTTTTCAGTTTGTGCTGTTAAAGATATGTATTATACATGCATATATTTATAAATAGCATATTTCGTATCTTAAAATATACGAATATGACATCAAACTGTGAACACCATTTTATAATATACCACTTGTATTTTTCTTTTATCTTCAGTTTCAGTTGATACATATAGATCTATTGTTCTCACTGTAATAGCTATTGTAGTCCATTTCAAAAGCCATGAGGTATATATGTTTCTCTACTGATGGACTTTTAAATTACTTTTCTTTGTTGCTGTGATAGTGCAACAGTGAACGGTTTTCTATGTATCACCTTTGGTATATGTATGAAATTTCTCTAGATTATATCCCTAACTGTGGAATGTCTGAATTATCAACATATGCATTTTCAGCTTTACCAACTTTCTTCTTTGTCTTGGTAGAAATATATATATATTATACACACACACACACACACACACACACACGAAATAAGAGAGAAAAAGAGATTGGAGATTGATTTTAAGGAACTGGCTCATGTGATTGTGCGACTGGCAAATCTGAAATCCAGAGGGCAAGCTGGTAGGTTGAAGATTCATTCTGGTATGAGTTGATATTGTAATCCTGAGTTCAAAGGCTAGAAACTCGCGCAGAATTTCTATTTTCCAGTCTGGAGGCAAAATTCCTTCTTCCTCAGGAAAACTCAGTCTGGGTGATGAACACACAATGGGATATATAGATGATGTAATACAGAATTGTACACCTGAAATCTATGTAATTTTACTAACAATTGTCACCCCAATAAATTTAATTAAAAAAAAAATTAACCATCACAAGATTCTTTGCTGTTTTCTTCTATTTTGTTTGTTCTTTTCTTTCTTTTTAAAAATTATACAACTTTATTTAAAAGAAGAACTACAGGTATTTGTAGAATAAAGTTCATAATTATTATTTTTTTATAAGTACGGTAAGCATCCTTTAATGGATATTTACATACTGCTTTCAATCCAAGTGCAGAGGGAGAAATACGGATTTACTTAAAGGTTTAATTTTCAAAAACAAAAATAAAGCAAACAAAAGGGAATAAAACAAAATAAAGATTAAATAAGATTTTGCATCTCAAAACCAAGTGAGATTATTTAGGAATGCCAGAGCCCCTGGTCACAGAAGCCAAAAATCAACCTTTCTACTACATAACAATTAGTTTTGTTAAAACCAAGGACCTCATTTGAATAAGACTTTCCTAAAGAGACTAATACTAGAGACTTTATGATTTCTTATTCATTAAACAAATAATTTATCCTAATTTATTGGGTTAAATTGAACATGTTTATTCTTTTATAATGGGTTTAAGGGCATTCTTTAAATATTTTGAATACTAATCCTTTATTTGTTTTCTAGGTTTCAAATATTGTCTCTCAGTGCTTCGCTTGTGTTAGCATTTGTTTATGGTAATTTCTCATTGAAAAATTTTAAATTTTGTTCCTTTGTTGCTTTCGGTTTTATATGCCACACATCAGTGAAATCATATGGTTCTCAACCTTTTCTGTGTAACTTATTTTGCTTAGCATAATAATCTCAAGGTCCGTAGTATTCCGTTGTGCATATATACCCCAGTAAATTTTAATTAAAATTTTTTTTTGATGTAGTCAAGTTTATCAATGTTTTCTTTTGAGTTGTACTTTTTATGTTTGTTTGGAAAATACTTTCCTTTTTCAATATCATATAGCAATTATGCTAAATTTTCTTACATTATGTTTTAAAAAAATACTTTTCGTAATTGGGTCTTGAATCCACTTAGAGTTTATTTTTATGTGTGTGTGAAGAGAAGGTAAAATTATATACCTAGATATTCAATATGTTTTGAAGAAAACAATACTTTAGCACAGTTTTAGATTTACAGAAATTGTTAATGTGGTTACAGAGAGTTCTCCTAGTTTGTACTCAGTTTCCTCTCTCAGTCACATTTTATATGAGCCTGGTACATTTGTGACAATTAATGAACCAATTGTGACACATTATTATTTCACTGAACTCCATGCTTTGTTCAGTTTTTCTTAGTTTTTACCTGACGTCCTTTGTTTACAAGTCATATAGTAAGTGGGTGTTTTGCAAATATTTTCTCTTGGTCCGTGGCTTGTCTTTTCACATTCTCTCTTACCTCTGTGTCTTTACATCTGCTCGCACCTCTATCTGGAATGGTATCTTAGTTCAGGTTGCTGTAACAGAATACCATAGACTGAGTAGCCTAAACAACACACATGTATTTCTCACTGTTCTGGAGGCTGGCAGCCTCACCATCAGGGTGCCAGTATGGCAGGGTTCTTGGTGTGAGCCGTCTTCCTGGTTTACTGAGGGCCCCTGTATTACTATGTCCTCACATGGAGGAGAGCCAGCAGTGAAGCAAGCTCTAAGCTCTCCTGTCTCTTCTCGTCAGGACACTCATCCCAGTTATGGGGGCCCCACCTCCCAAAGGCCCCACCGTCACACTGAGGATTAGGATTTCAACATAGAAATTGGGGGGGGGGGGACACAAACACGCCATCCACAACAAATGGCATTGCCTCACTAAACTCTTACCTGAAATCATCGGATTTATGCTTAGGTGTTGCTCTCTCTATAAAGCCTGTCCAGGCTTCCCTAGATCATACTAGTTTGCTCTCTCCTTTCGCCACTGTGGTTATTCATACCGAGGCATCGATCAGTCTGCAGTATTGTTCATTTACTTATTCTTCTTCTCCATGAGAAACTCCTGCTATTTAGAGGTGGGGACTGAGCCTTGCTCCCCTTGTAGCTCTGGTGTTTAGTACTTGGCACATCATAGATGCTCATCAGTTGTTGGGTGAATGAATTATTATATAAATGGTTCTTTCTCTGAGAAGACAAACAGAATTCATTTGGATCGGTCAAAGAACAACTGAACTTGAGCTTGTGTGATAGTGACTCTCTAGGCAAAGGGATTTAGAAGAGGCTGAAGGTAAGTCTGAGGTGACCATCAGCATGAATATTGGGGGTGGGTGACCTTGAGTGAGAGATGTTGGCAAATTTGTATGTGTAAAATAACCAAGAATCTGGTTTAGAACAGCAACTTGTAAATAGAAAGGAAATGGAGAAGTGTAGCAGCATTTTACAAGAAACAGCTGGACCTAATGACAGATTTGGTTCAGTGAAAAAGAAAAAAAAAAAAGATAAAGATTAATAATGCTGGTATTATCTAGTGCTTGCCCAAATGTTATCAAACATAAACCTCTCACATTGCTGGTGGGAACAGAAGTGCTACCAACTTTCCACAAGATACTTGAGCATTATTTCTCAAAAGCCTTCACATTTTAATACCATTTGACCCACTATTTATATTTCTAGGAATGCATCCCAAGGAAATAATCAGAAATGGGAATAAATATTTATGAACCAATATGTGCATTATTTATGAGAGCAAGAAGCTGGAAACCACCTAAAAATCTAATACTATGAAAATGATTATGTGTAAATTATGATATATACTCATGTGAAGGGATAGAATACAGCCATTAACAATTATATTCACAATGTGTGTTAATGATAATGAAAATACTTATGATATAGCAGGTTAAGGTACATTTTAAAATTATGCTATCTCAATTATGTAGAGAAAAATGCTTGGTACAAGGCTGAAAAAATGTCTAAAATATTAATGATGGTTGCTTCTGGGTAGAGAGGTGATTTTCTTTGCTGCTTCACTGAATATGTCTGTAATTTCCAAATTTTTTTTACCTTAAGTATTAGCTTGATAACCCAAAGGGGATTTTAAAATCATTTTTAGTAGTGTATTTTGGAAGTAGAGTCAGTTTTACACTCAAATCCAAATGCTCCCTCCTCCATAAAATCTCATGTCCTGTAAATTAAAAATATAACAACCCCTCCTCTTATACTTTCAGTCACTTGTTAATTTTTCCATCCAGCAAAATGTATGTTATACTGAGTGCTTGAAATAGGCAACATAACACATACTCTCTACCCTCAGTTTATGGGACAGGTAAGTATATAATGAACAGAGTGGTTGAAAGAAATGTACCACAGCCAATGGATATATTTCTACATTGTCTTGGGACCAAAGAGAAAGGAGTGACTAATTCCTTTTCTGCAGAGATAGCATTTGACTTGGCTTTAGAAGTTCCCCGAGACATTCACTTGTTAAGGAATAAGCCCTGGGAAGGTAGGGATGGATAATCACAGGTAATAGGAGGTAGAAAGTTTGCCTTGAGCTTCTGTGTGGAGGGAAGATAGAATGACTGGAGAGAAATTAGTCGAATTTGATGGAGGTAGGTGATTTATGGAGTTGTGTACTGTGTAGAAAACCATTGAAGATTTGATTTTGTAGATTGACATGACCACTTTCTACTTGTTTAAATGTCAGTTTCCCCCTCAGCACAATCCAGGATCTCGCACACAACGTTTGACAGACTTGGTGCTCAGTGAACGTTGGTGGTAAAAAAAGGATTCCGGCTTTGGTCATGGCCACATTGTGTTTGAGGTGGGCAGAGATCTCTTGTAGGTATTTTGGGATTGGAAACTAAACAGACATAATAGCTTCTTAGGGCAGAGTTTCTCAACATTTGTTTTCATTATTGGCCCTCTAAGAAGCCTACTTAGATAATTTTTACTTCTAATCATCCCCATAGATTTGAATATTTGAATAACACAGATATACTGTATACTCTGTTTACCCGAAAATAAGACCCAGCCGGACCATCAGCAAAAATTAATATAAGACCCAGTCTTATTTTAATATAACTTAAGACCGGGTCTAATATAATATAATATAATATAATATAATATAACACCGTGTATAATATAATATTTTAATATGACATAATATAATGTAATATTACATATATATAATATAATGCCAGGTATAATATAATACCAAGTATAATATAACATAATATAATACCAGGTCTTATATTAATTTTTGCTCCAAGAGACGCATTAGAGCTGATGGTCCAGCCAGGTCTTATTTTCAGGGAAACACGGTATTTGTCTATGAGCTTTATGTTTATCTCTGCCTTATACATAAAAAGATATGATTTTTTTCACCTCTCCCCTTTAAGACCAATTTTTGTCCCCTTGCTGGTAATATCCCCAATGAGAGTGCATGAGTTAGAGCCCTTTAATAAAATGTTTAACTGTGGTAAAATGCACATAACATAATATTTACCATCTTAACCATTTTTAAGTGTGTAGTCCAGTAGTGTTAAGTACACACATTGTTGTGCATCCATCTTTTTATTTTGCAAAACTGAAACTCTGTATCTGGGAAATACTCCCCATTCTCCCTTCCCCGAGAGCCTGGCAACCACCATTCAACTTTCTGCCTTTGTGAATTTGATTACTCTATGTACCTCTTATAGATGAAAACCATACAGTGTTTGTCTTTTTGTGACTGGTTTATTTCACTTACTATAATGCCCTTAAGTTTCATCCATGTTGTAGCATGTGTCAGTATTTCCTTCCTTTTTAAGGCCCTAATAATATTTAGCTGTATGTATATAGCACATTCTGTTTATGAATTCATCTGTCAATGGACACTTGGGTTGTTTCTACCTGTTGGCTACTATGAATAATGTTGCTGTGAACACAGGTGTGCAAACATCTCCGTGCTTTCAGTTATTTGAGCTATATATCCAGAGGTGGAAATGCTAGATCAGATGGTAATTTTAATTTTTTGAGTAAACACCATACTGTTTCAAAAAGTGCTTACACCATTTTATATTTTTACCAAAAGTGCACAAGTGTTCCAATTTCTGCATATTCTTGCCAACATTTGTTATTTTCTGTTTTCTTTTTTTTTGATAGTAGCCTTCCTAGTAGATGTGAAGTGATGCCTCATTATGGTTTTGATTTGCAACTTCCTAATAATTACCGTGTTTCCCTAAAAATAAGACCTAGCTGGACAATCAGCTCTAATGTGTCTTTTGGAACAAAAATTAATTTTAAACCCGGTCTTATTTTACTATAAGACCGGGTATAATATAATATAATATGATATGATATGATATGATATGATATAATATATAATATAATATAAAACCGGGTCTTATATTATTTTTTGCTCCAAAGGCGCATTAGAGCTGATTGTCTGGCTGGGTCTTATTTTTGAGGAAACACGGTAATAATGTTGAGCATCTTTTAATACACTTGTTGGCCATTTGTATATCTTCTTGGGAGAAATGTCTATTGAAGTTTTTTGCCCATTTTAAAAATTAGGTTATTTGTTTTTCTATCGTTGAGTTGTAAAAGTTCTTTATATATTCTGGATAATAATGCCTCATCAGATATTTGATTTGCAAATATTTCCTCCTATTCCTTATGATACATTTTCACTCTGTCGGTTGTGTCTTTTGATGGGCTTATAGCCTTTTAAAACTCACTTGATGTTCCTATTTATTTCTTCTTTGCCTGGTAACTAGGATCTGAACAGTGGTACCCTAGGCCTGGGCAGACATTTGATCCCACCTGGTACCTGGGATTTGGGTCATGGTGCCTTGGGAAAAATCCTAAGTACAGGATCCTGTGGTTTTCTGCATTACTCAGAGAAGGATGGATAATGTGCGGTCATTCAGTGGAATCAGAGCATGTGGTGAATCACACCACAGACTTCAAACAACAAGAATGGAAAGAAGACAATGAGTAGATTAAAAACAGAAGTACCCAGACTGAGAGCGGGCATTCCTTCTAAATATTCTTTTTTATTCAATTAGTTAAAAATGTCTTGGGCTGTTAACTGCTAATATAAGGCTGTTTCCACCTAGTTCCTATTATCGAGCTGTCAACCCATCTATCTCGTTGGTGTTTTCTGGATGGACATCTAGGCAACTCACTTGAGGTTTTCTTTTCTCTAGAGATTTGGTCCAGTGTGCTCTCTGGTAGACACAGCTCCCGTCAAAGTCCAGCTGGAAAGTTAATACCTCTCGGGAAGTGAGGAGGTCTTGACTTCACTTTCAGTTTATGTATTAAGCCATCACCTTGTATGAAGATTAAACTTCTTGCAACAGGAAGGTAAAAAAAAAAAAAAATCCTCTCAGTTATTCCTATGGGAGAGAGGTAATGCATTTGAAAATCTTCCTGATGCCATGACCGTAAGATTAATGCTGTAATCCAGTTTGTTATCTGTCTGCTCTGTCTCCTTGTGTCTAGAATAAGTCAATAGAGCTTCACTTCTCTAATTGAAATCAGTGTGCTGATGGGGTCTGTTCGTGGCAATGAAAGGTGGCTGCCATAATCTGCTGGGAGTTGAATGCATCCTCTGGGAGTGAGGCTGACCTAATTATTGTATTCAGAAATTCTGGGCTTGCTTTCACTTCTGCCTTGTACAACCATAGGAAAGAGGCCAACGCGCCATTTGGCTAATCTTTTCCTGAATTGCTTTAAATGCCCCTAACATGTCACCGTGAGACCTTTTCATTGCACAGTGCTATTTCTTACATTTTTTTTTAACCTTTTTATTTTAATGTATTCTTAAATTAAAGGGCCAATTTGCTAGTCACATGCTAAACTATCTCTGCCCTTTATTTGCCATACTCAGGTGTAATTTATAGAATTTATGCCTTTGATACTCAAAAGTAATGTTGCTCAGAGAGATTATTGGTAGAAACACAAGTTCAAATCCTCCCAGAAATCATCTAGTTTCACCCAATTATTGCAACAGCAATAACAACAAAAATAATTGTTGAGGGCATATCATGACTCAGTGTTCTAAGCCTGTTGTAAATATTTTCTCATTTTATTCTCACAACAATTTTTTGAAGTAGATGCTGTTAATATTTCATATATACTATATATGATATATGTATATGTGTGTGTGTATATATATATATATATATAATTTTTTTAAGAAATAATAAGAGTTTAAGTATCTGTACAATGTTACACAGCAAATAAGTCTCAGAATCATGGTTAAAACTGAGGCCCAACTCCAGGACTAGGTTGCCACATAAAATACAGAACTCTCAGATAAGCAATGAAAAACAAAATTAGTATGCATATGTCCCAGCTATTGCAGGGGACACGCAAATACTAAGAAATTATTTGTTGTTAATCTGAAATCCCAGTTTAACTGAGTGTACCGTGTGCGTTGTTATGCCTGTTCTATTTTGTTTTTTTTTGCTACAGCTGGCAGTCTCGTTCAGAGCCCATGTTCTTAAGCATTCTGCTATTGTGCCCTATACCTGAATGTGAGGGCACTGAGCCCTGGACAAACAATGTATTACTTAAGAGTCCTGCAGCCGATTAGTGGCAGACCTAGCTCCTCTCAGCCCCACCCAACCCTGGGAGAGTTAGACCCTCCCTTCTATTGTCATTTCAGATCCCAGGTTACGATGCTTTTTTGAAATGTTAACTATTTAAGTGATGATGATGGCATCACAACTAGCAGAGTATCCAATGCAGAATGTGGCTTAACAACTTAATAAAGACTTGGGCTTCATTTAATTTTTTCTCTGTTCATACACTTTACCTGATAGTGATTAAAATATGTGCATTTTGTTAGTACCCACAATTGTCACCCCAATAAACTTTAACTTAAAAAAAAAAGGCATGTGCATTTTGATCCCAGTGTGCCCATTAGAATTTTTGAAACCTTGGGCAAGCTTTTCCATGCATCTTAATTCTATCCTCTATAAAGTGAAACATGGGATTGCGTGTTGCTCTCCTAATATTCCTTTTGTTCTTGATACTGTATGGTTTCAGGACTTGAAAAATATTGGTTTGGGTGTTTCATTACTGATTTTTATAACTAACATTGTGATGGCATTCTGGGATCTGTCTGTTTCATTCACATGTGAGGCAATCCTTTAATTATCCTCTTAGCCCTAGGTTGGCTGCTTCATCAGACAGTTTGGCCAATTTGTCCTCTACATAGACATAAGAATGTTGTCTAATAATCTGATCATCGTTCCTGCAAAATTCAGCACAATTCTGAGCCATAGAAGGCAAATACAGTATTTTCTATTGATTGATTAATTAATTATTTCATAGTTTGTGGACACCAACAATCTGATGGCTTACGCAATCTGCCCAAACCCCTTTCTTTCCATGCTCTTTGGTCACAAATCAACATAGTACTTGAGTCACATGGAATGACTTTTCTCTTACCTAAATATGTCAGTGTCTTGCCTTTGTACTTTTGCCTGGAATGGCTCTGGTTGTAGCCCTCCATTTTCCTTGGTTACCAGTGGGAGCTAACCCTTGTATGGTGCTCTCTGCATGTCAGGCACTGTTCCACATGAACTCATCCAATGATCTCAACAGCGCGACGAAGAAGGTGGTATTCCCATCTCCGTTTTACAGAAGTGGTGACTGAGGCATGGAGAGATTCAGCAACTTCTCCAAAGTTGTGTGGTTAGTAAGGAAATGGCAGCACCAGGTTTCCAACCCCGTCTAGTTCTGAATTCCCTTCTTCCAGCCAGTGTACGAGACTACCTCAGCAAGATGAATTTCTACCCATCCGTGGTAGGCTGGCCCCAAAATGTGTCCATATCACCATCCCCAGAACTTGTGCATATGTTACCTTACATGGCAAAAGGGACTTTTCTGATGTGATTTAGTTAAAGATCTTGAGATGGGGAGAGTGTCCTGGATGATCCTGTGGGGTCCAGTGTAACCACAAGGAAAGCAGGAGGGGCAGAGTTACAGAGAGAAATGTGACTTCGCAGTCAGGGGTCATACGTCGAGAGATTGGTAGACCCTAGACTGCTGGGTTTTAGGATGGAAGAAGGACCCAGAGCTAAGGAATGCCAACTGCCTCTTGTAGCTCAAAAAGGCAGGGAAACGCATTCTCTACTAGACCTTCCAATAGGAATGCCACCCTGCTGACACCCTGATGTTCAATGTCGGACATCTGGAATTATCTAATACTACATTTGTGTTGTTTCCAGCCGCAAAGTCTGTGGTAATTGGTTACAGCAGCCACAGGAAACAAATGCAGCATCCTATGAGACCCAGCTGCAATGGTTCTCCTCCTGCGAGGCTTTCCTGGGCACGTGCAGGTGCCGTTGGCTACTCCTTCCCCGTGCTCTGCAGTATGGGATCTTCAGAGCCCTTATTTATTATACTTATCGGTTGATAGGTCGGTCTTCCGCATATTGAAGAGTTAGTAATTTTTGATTCCTCAGCATCTGCCTTGCTTCCTGGTATATAAACATAATGTACTAAGTGTTTGTTGACTGACTAGCTGCTCTTCAACTAGCTCAGAGAGTAGACTGGGGTCCAAGAATCACCAGGAGAGGAGCTCAGACAGACCTGGGCCACTAACAATCTGTGTGACATTGGGAAACTGTCTTGACTCCTCTAAGTCCCAGTTTCCATATAGGACTACAGTATCTACTTTGTATGTTGTGGTTACAAAAATTAAGAAAATGTGGAGGCACCTGTCACGCCAGTCATTCAGCTAATTAGCTTATCTTCTCTGTGGGGAAACCCAAGTCAGAGCCTTGGTGTGTTGTGACCTTGGACAGTTTCCTTCACTTCTGCGTTAACTCTTACCCAGAGCACCCATATGGTACCAGCAGTGAAGGTGGTCTCCCTGAAAGCTGACTGCATAGTGGAGAAAGTACTCATCACTGCTCTTGGAAAGCACATGCTGTGGCTTCATCTTCTCCTCCACTTTGGCGTCTTTGGGGAACAAGGGCCAGAGTCATATTTTAAAGCCTGAGGATAACGCTGCCTTTGGAAGAATAGAAATTAGACTTGTTACAAGACTGTGTGGGCAGCGGGATTTGTTTCAGTTTGAGGGGTGCACTAGAAAGAGAGTAGCATTTCTGTGCTCGTGGTTCTGGTGGCTCCCACAGTCTTCCGGAACACCCATGGGTCCAAGGCTTGGCAGGCCCATGGGTCTGGACTCTCCCTTCTGCCTTCCGTCGTCGCAGCTTCAATGCTGATTCTCTTACTTGTCCCTAGAAATGAGGGACCCTCCACTCAGTGTGTAGACAAGGGCTACGTGTCATTTGCTCTGTGCCCTCTACCAGGCTACCTGGGGAGAAGAGAGACATCAAAAGACAATGAGGAAGGACAAGAGGAAGCAGAAACCCCTTTGGAGCAAGAAGGAGAAGCTACAAATTGGCGAGAAAGGAGAAACAGCAAAGGGGAAGAAGAAGCCGAGAGGCTGGAGTTTCCTTTTGAATGGACCGGGGAAGCTGTCATGCTGTTTTCTCTGTTCCTCCTGGGAGCCCGCTCTTTTACCTCTGCTTGCTTCGTATGCCCACTCCAGTTGCCTCACCAGAATAATTCCCCCTCACCTCTCAAAATCAGTTCAGGACCTGGCCTTCCCTGATCACAGCACCGGGAACAGAGTGTTGCCCTGAAAAGCTGTTCTGCCTCACCACCCTGCTTCACGGTGTAGGGCAGTGTGATGTGTGCCTGTCTTCTCCAGTGGACCATGAAGAGCTTAGAAGATTGCTTTATCAGCTGCAGTGTCAACGACCGTACTCTTTGATTCTAACACACTTGGTAGGAAGAATCCCTTGGAGGTTTCTGCCAACAGCACCAATATATGTACCCCTAGTTTGGGATTAGTACTTAGCGTAGATTATGGGATTCACCGCTGGAGATGCTGAAGGTACCAGAGCCTGATTACATCAAACATCAATATTAATCTGTCAGCATGTATTTGTCGGAATAGGCCTTTCGTTCATTTATTCATAAATCAATTCATTCTTTCAATAAATGTTTATTAAGCACCAATAGTTGATGACTCATTGTGTTCATTCATTCACTCAACACCTATTTACTGAGTGTCTGTTAAGTGTGCAAACTGTGTGTGTGTGGTGAATATACCAGTAATGTTTCTCCCATGAAAATCTTACAGGATACTGCAGAAAACAGAGAATACAAGTGGAAATACTCAAAGGTAAACGTATGATAAGCACTGTGGAGGAAACCAAAAAGGCGCAGTAACAGAGAATAGACATGAAAGGGTGGTTGGACAGAGACAGAGGAAGTGACAATGAAGCCAGCATTCGGCTAGACAGGGATCTCAGGAGGAACTGAGACACTGGTAGGCAATACTTCCTGCTCAGGACAGCTGCAGAAAATAGAATGTGAATCGAGAACAAAGCATGGATTGCCAGCTCTACTTCGGCCCTCCAGGAAAGATTTCCCAGAGGAAGTCATGTTTCAACTGACTCCTGGAAAATGAGAAGGCATTTTTGAGATCTTCCAGACCAAAAGATGAACTTCTCTCCCACCTCCTGCATTTCTACCCTCCAGTTTATGCTGCAAGAGGATCTTTCTAAACCTCATGTCTGAATGTTCAAATCCCCTAATTAATAAACTCAGTTTCCCATCCTCTGTATGGGAGATACAGACTAAGCCACATAGCCTGGCTTTTACAACAAGGTCTCAGTGTTAGCAACTGTCCCCTCAACCTCGTCATCCTTTAGCAAGGAATTCTCAAGCAGGCGCCTTCAGATATGGAGGGTTATCCCAGGGTGTTCCCTCTGCCTTGGCCTGCTCCAACCTCTAGGCTTCTTCTTCAAGGTCCAGATCACCTGTCACCTCCGTGGCACCTGCCCTCGCCACACCCCTCCCCCATCCCACACCTAGAGATAGTTTCTTTTGTCCTTTCATAATACTTTGAACCTACCTCTATTTTAGAAATTATCTCATTAGAGTGTGATTATTTTGGGGTCTGTTTCCCTCATTAGACTGTGTGCTTCATGAGGGCAAGAATTTTGTCTTAGCAATCGTTTGTTGTACTCCCAGGCCTAGAAAACCCAGCGATTGCATTACGTCGAACAGTCAAAGCTTTCTAATTGAGTGAGTGAGTGAATGGAGGGAAGGGAAATTCACTTACTGGGTGAATTCTCATGATAACAGTTTAGTTTAAAGATTATAGGCTGGCACGAGGATCAGGAGGAAATTAAGAAAGAACAAGAGATTATACTTAACACTATGAGGAATGTATAAAAAAGTGAGAAACATTGGTTGCAAATTCCCAATTTTCTGAATTCATAAAAGCCATGAAAGCAAAACAGAATTAAGTGTTTGCCACATATATTCATGGGTAAATCTGGAAACTAGCCAGAATAGGCCTACCTAATAGTCATCTAGTGAGAGCCGTGTGTGTAATTTTGAATTTTCTAGTAGCCACATTTGAAAAAGTAAAAAGGAACAGATAAAATACATTGTAATTATATTTTATTTAGCTCAATAGGTGCAAAATATTTTCACTTCAACATGTAATCAACATAAAATATTAATGAAATATTTTAATTCTTAGTTTTTGTAGTGAATTCTTAAAATCTGCTATGGATTTCACACTTACAGTACCTCTCAGTTTGGACTAGTCGCTTTTCAAGTGCACAATAGCCACATGTGGCTGGTGGCTGCCACATTGGACAGCTCAGAGCTAGAGCATTTGGGTATTTTCAAAAAGATAAAATAATAATATAATAATAATAATGAATTATTATTTGCCTGCTTATTTTCATTGTATAGGCAGGAAAATAAATATTTATTTAAGCAGAGGGTTTAATTAACATTTTACACAATTGTGTCAAACTGGTTTATATATGCTACCCAGTGTCTTTGGAACTTGTATTGCCAGAGATGGGGTTGGGAAAAGTAAGCAGACAATGGAAAGAAGGAATTATAGTTCCTATGCACAGACATTTTGAAAAAAGTATACAATTGTAAGCCCTTCCTAAAAAGTAACCCAGAGCCTTAAGCATGTTCATACCTACTGTTTGACATAAGGATCTTACTTGCAGGAATCAACCGTCAGGAAACACTGGGAAATGCTAACTGAGATTTAGGCATTCATTATTAATGAAAATAACTCAGAGTCCAACATTATTAGAGAGGTAAACTATGGTGCACACTTGCAATGAAATATTGTGCTGCCACTAAAGTTTATGCTTAGGAAGATTTTTGATGATGTGGGAAATTGTCTATGATATAATGTTAAGCAAAAAGCATACGAAACTAAATTTGTACATTCAGTGTTAAACTATATGAAAGGTATAATGAAAGGCTGGAAGGAAACATGATAAAGTGATAACAGTATCACAAAATAGTGGAATTATGAGTTGACTCATTGTTTCCCTTCTGTTCTGATGAATTTTTCTCACAAGGAGTGTATGCTAGGTCCATAAGCAAGCAAACAGAAACATGGAAGTTACATTACCTTGTTCACTTTCCCGCAACTGCCATTGCTCTAGTGAGAAATCCTTTTCCACGCCCTCTTTTCCCTCCACACACATGTGATCTCTCCCCACGGCTTTGAAAAGAATGGAGAGAGGAATGGCTTGCGGAGGGGCAGGACCTAAAGGCATCTGAGTGATGGGACAGCTCATTGGAAGACAAGATGGGAAACCAGCCTTCTTGTCTTGGATTTCTAATGTTGACTGGGAACACCTTCCTTGGTTCCTTAGCTATAAGAAGCAATGATGATTGTTGGGATGAGTTCCTATTAGCTGCTTCTGACTGTCTGTGATGAGCCCGCTGACAAAAAACTTAAGTTTAGCATTTTTTTCCTCCCCTCCCCACAATGCATCTATTCAGTTGTACCTTCTCTGATTCTCGCATGACCTCCCCCACTCCCAAAGGATTATACAAAAGCAGTATCTGCAGAAGTAGTTCCATTCTGTATTATGCATCGTTCTGTAATGCCTCTTTAGAGAGGCAGGGTTTGCCTGCATGGTACAGGTTTAATGTCTACATTTTCTCTATGCAGATTAAGTTCAAACATATGACTAGACAACTAGTCCCTGAGACGCTTAGAGCCTTATTATATCTTTCTTACCTAACATGGTACCTGGTAAGTGGTAGGTTCTTCATATATGTTTATTGACCAGAACTGTTCTTAGACTGATAAGTCCCAACAAATGATTGGACTTTTGATCTCTTCTAAAGATTGTGCGATGCCAGGTTGTCAGACCTCTATGCCACCACAGTAGTTTCAGCTTCCTGAGCTTTTGTTCAGTGTACTTCTTTTATTAAAATATTTACTCATATCCATTCATTCACCCAACATTTTGGAGGTGTTTTCCCAGGCACTATTTTTTGACACCCATCAATTATTGGCAGACTGTAGAGGAACTCTGGGGCTTAGAACATTTGGGACTGAAAGTCAAGTTCTTCCTCTCATGAATTGTGTGAACTTGAGCAAGTTAGTCTCTCTCAGACTCAGTTCTCTTTTCTATAAAATGGGGATAAACTACCTGTGTCACAGGGCTTTTATGAATATTCTATGAAATCATTTGTGTAAATCACTAACCGAGTTCCTGAGATAAACTGAACATTGTTATTTTTTTTAAGTAGCTATATTTAAGATAGGTAGAGACTGTAAAATAGTTTTCATAACTGTTACCTCTTGTTATACTTGCGATGTATTCTTTTCAGCTTTTGGATCTGGTGAATTGCATGAGTGGTTTAGGGGTCCCTAACACCATTGGTTCTGGGGAGAAACAGGACATTGGTGTCAAGAAAAACGTATATTCTTGATGCAATGATGATGTATGTGGTGACTAGTGAGGGGTGCCTGGGGTGACAGGTGCAGAGACCTTTTGTAAAGTGAAATTTCAGAAGCAGTAGTGATCTCAATGTGACCTAGTGAGGGAGAGAGCTAACATTTGAATATTTACTTTGTGCTGTAGCTTTCATCATCCCCACCATAATCCTTGACCACGAGACACATTTACAAATGAGGAAAATAGGCTCAGAAATGTTTATTTGTACGAGATTCCCCAGCTTCCAAGTGGCAGAGCTGGGCTGTAAATTCAGGTTTGTGTGGCTGAGAAACTCATAGTTTAAATGTTAAAGCATAAAACCTGAAATTGCTGGTCATGGACATTATAATAAACACTGATAATATCTACTGAGCCCTTACTGTTTGCCAGGAAATTTCTAAGCCTCTTCTACATATTAGCTTATTTAATCCTCATCAAACGCTATGCGATATGTAATATTTTATTTCCCATGTTACAGATAAGGAAGCTAAGGTGAAAAATATTAATGTTTTTGCCCATCATCACAAAGCTGGAAACTGAGGGTGAGGAGATTCAGATACAAGCCCTGTGGGTCTGGGATCCTCCTAATAGAATATTTTCAAAAATGTGGCCTCAAGTAAGGGTTAAGACTTATGAACTTGGTAACCTGTACATAAATCGTAACTCAAAGAATCTGTAATTTAAAATGTAATCACTCTCTACAGTTTTCCATAATTGATCAGAGGTGAGAATTGACAATTTTGCATTTTCAGGATAATGGGTCAACCTATGAAACGGTGGCTTTGGTTTGAGTACCAACGTTCTGCTCAGTTTTGTCTTCATCTGATTTTTATATTTTCTGATGAAAAAAAATAGTCATAGTTGCTGGCTGCTGCCTGCATTTGGAAGGCCTGAAATACGTCCATTTCTGTCTCTGATGATACTGGTCAGCAAGCCATGGCAATTCATCTTGTTGCCATCTGCACTTAACTTCACTTCTTCAGGTCACTCCCTCACTTCTTAAAATTCCCCTGGTTCTTTTTTTTTTTTCTCCCCATTTTGATTTTTTATGCTTAGTGTAAGACAGATTTAGAGAGAAAAGAGAACTGTAGATTTGCGAATTTTTGAAAGGGTGAGTAAACAAAGTTGCCATGTTCGATTGCCAAAGTCCAGTAGTGCACAGCTACAGAAGACACAATTTGTGTTGTCTGGGATGTGGAGAACAGTTCCTCAAGTTGTGCATGGACCTGTGTGAGTACTGATGTGTGTGTGGTTAAGATGGCGTTCGTGTGTGGACATGTCTGTGTATGGAGATGAGACTCACGTCCAAGAATCCATGAGTCACATGTGTAAGCTCGTGTGTTTGTGTCTGAGTATGAGTTTTGATGGTGGCGTGGGAGATATGGGGCAGGAGAGACTGAATATCTTAGTTTCCATAACGCATGAGGTTACAGCAAGAGGAGTCACATGTTTCTTTTGCCAAAGTGAAAAAGTGACATTGAAGCCCAATGTATGGTAGGTGCATTGACAAAGGGCCGAATCAAAACACTTAGTGGTGATCCAAAATTCCCCCCAACTTGTTCTTTTCCAAAGAATGCACCCCTTTTTCGTCTGAATAGTATGATTTGTTTTTTTCTAGTACGGCAGAATATTTCATTGGAGCTGCACTTCTGAGCGTTACTCATAGCTTTATGAACTTCTTTGTACCTTATACTTGTTCTTCCTCATCTGTAAAAATGATGGAAACAAAAACAGAAAACAAATAAACATATATGTGTGTAATATATATATATATATATATATATATATATAATTTTCTCGTATCTCACAGAAGAGCTGTAAAATCAGATTATAAAATTTGATAAAAAGACATTCTTAATATATGACAAGTCATACTGCTATATAATACTAAATTTCTGCTTTGCACCTGTATTAATGTATTATTAATTCAGTTCATTCATTCTTCAGTAAGCATTTGTTAAGCAGTTTCACTCTTCCAGGCGTTGTGGCAGATGTTTGGGGTACCCGCACTCTCCTCAAAGTCCTTACAGACTGTAGGAGGAGACGTGTGTAGACAGATGTTAAAACAAAACACACGGGAAGGCGAACTTGTGACACGTTCTAATTGGGAGAAGAGGCCAAGGAAGCATAGAAATTCTTACAGGAAAAGTACTTCTCACCACTGACCACCAGTCTCGTACAATAGCAATGGTACTGAAATCAGACAGCTCTGGAATCAAATCCTGGTTTGGTGTGTGGTCGCTGTGAGACCATGGTGAACAACTAATCCCTCTACACTTCCATTCCTTCTTATTTAATATAAGGAAGATAATGTAACTGCATAGGTTTGGTCGAGAGCCTACAATGTTATTATGCTTCATACTGAGCGATGATCTGAAACATGGTAGGCACTCAAGAAATGTTAGCTATTGTTATTTTTGCTATTACACTACTGGTTTATTTGTCTCTATTTGTATAATTAATAAATAATCACTTCTCTTTGAATATATCCCTCTTCTTTATTCCTACTATCAGTACTGGCTCCTCATTACCTTTTGAATGACTACAAATGTCTATTTACTTTTCCCAAAATTGAAGACTCAATGTCATTATCTATGCTGTTTCAAAGGGGTGTATCTAAACCATGCCACCTACCACCAGCTTAAGCCCCTCAATAGTTCCCTCTTGTTTCTTGGATTAGGTCCCAGAGTTGTGAATTGCATATAATAGCAAATGATGGAATTATCTTTTCTGCAGACAACAGCCTTGGTGCAGGGCTTTGGACCAAATGACCTCATTAGCTCTCTTTTAGACTTGGGAATGTTGGTGTAGAGAAACATTTCCTTCTTTGCAAAGGAGGTCAGGGAAAGGGCAATGCAGTGCTTTCCACTAATGAAATAACAGTTACAGTGGGAGAGCAAGTCCCTCAAGGAACTTGACTCTTATTTTTAGCTCCGCTCAAAGGACTGTAGCCTATTTTAGCCAGCCCTGGGACGTCCCACAGCAATCTAAGAGATGAATACACTGGCTGAAAATATCCTCAGATATTCCAAGTGAAAGGAAGCCGTGAGTAGAGGGATGATACTTATCATGTGACTACGGGAGGTATGTTTTGACCAAAAAAGAATTTGGCGTTTTTGGAGTCTTTGGCCACAGAAAGAACTCTGACACCGTGTGTAAACACTCGTGTTTGCAAGTTCAACCTGGGCTCCACTTTTGCCCACACCCACTATTAGCTGTTTAGTACCGAGGACAACAGTTAATCTTCCCGAGCCTCAGTTTCCTTTTTGTGAAATTGGAATAACGGTTTCCATCAAACAGTGTTACTGTGACAATGCAACCAGATAAGGTGTGTAAGATGTCTGTCATATCACGGATGCTCAGGACATGAGAGGTACTTTCCTCCTGATGGGTAGTGGGTTCTGTGTGGCTCCATGGATTTTCACTGGCTGCACCCTGCAGCCTTACCTTGGAGATGCTAGCAAGGAGGTAATGAAATCAGGCTAGTCCATCTCCCAGATCGGGGATTAAAAGCGTCCTAGGCTGACGGTTCAGGACCGTGAATCTGTTTCTTCTGGCGTGTGTTCCTGCTCCATTTAAGCCTTCAAAATTTGTTTCAGTCCTTATGAAAAGGGTTCCTGCCTCTTTATATCTGGGTCCTGTTCCTCATGTGAAAGGCCACGGCAGTGTATTGGAAAGAGCAGGGTGTGAAATGGCCTCAGATACAGAATTTTGAACATTGAGTCCTGTTCATCATTAAGTCTCAATTTATATTTCGGGACAGATTTTCTGCTTCTGTGCGTCATTTGGATTGAATCTGACTCATTAATCCAAATTTGTTTTCATGTTTTTCATTCAATAAATTCTTCTGTTCTAAGCTACTATAGTAATCTGTGACAGTTGTTTAACATCTTTCTAAACATGAAATTAATAGAAAATGGAAAAAAAACCCAAAATTTGAAACTAGATATCTAGTAGTTTTGAGTATCTAAAGTGTTTTTATTTTAAGTTTTAAATGACTAAATTTTTAAAAATAATATTTGCTAAAAGTAAAATAAATGAATCAAACAATAAACTGATACAACCATTTGCAACATATTTGGCAGACAATGATTAATATCACATATGCAGAGCTCTTACAAATTAAAAGAAGTTAGCCAACAGTTTAATAAATAAGAGGTATGAACTAATTATAAAAAGAAAACAAAAATAACAAATAAACCTATGAAAAATTTGCAAAGACTTACTAATAGTCAAATAAATTTAAGTTAACACATCCATAGCACACATCAAAGATTTTTATTCTGGGTGCCACATAGACATAGGGTTATGAGATCGTAGGTAGCTCGGTGGCATTTGGGTCAGTAGAGGTTGGGTTGGGAAGAAGGGACAGTTTGAACACGTGATCTGTCATGTCACCTAAGATCTCTTTCTTATAGTGTATTGTGTTTGGTCACAGTCAAATGATAGGAGCAGTTTCATGCCAAAAATAGATGTAAGTCGGAAGAGATATGGAGAATTTAATTGTGTCTTCTTTTCTCCAATGGTACCTGTCGCATGGTAGATGTCTGGATTCAGAGCCAATTAGTGAACTTGTCATGTAAATCTCAGATTAGTGAGGTATTAACTCCTCTCTTGAGATGGACCAGTGTTAAATAGAATGGGTCCAGTGCCAGGAAGAGAAATGAATACATAGAGAAGAGAACAATCATTTATTGAGCATATGTTATAGTGAAGAGACTCTAATAAGAATCTTACGCAGTACTTTATGTAGTGTTCACAACATTCCCAAGAGGTAGGCGTAGGTAATTATGCTTATTTAAAAATGGGGAGAGTGAAGCTCAGAGAAATTAAAACACTTGCTTGAAAATCTTAGAGTAAGAAAGAGATGAGCTGGGGTTATTCATGCCTGTTTATGTTAAGCTCACTGACCCACGTTTTCCGTCCATCTATAGATCATTCTTCAAGACTTCTGTTCTTTAAAATTTTTTAAATAATCATGATATTGTTTTAAGAAAAAAAGTATGTTTAAATACGTACTGTTTGAATATAACTAATGATTTTTAAATCACCTGGCAAAAGAGACATAAGCTTTGAGCAGCAGAAACAATCATCTCCTGCTCTCAGCAGGATTTCTGCCAGGAGAGACTGTTTGCTGAGCAAAACATGTTCTGATTTGAAGCTAGAATCTGCAGGGTTTTTTCTTTTTAAGAGTGACAAATATTCCACGTGATAAGTCAATGTACAATTTGAAAAATATTTGAATTTGATAATAAGAGAACATTGTAAACTTTCATTTTGACGTCTTGAAAAAAACAGTTCATAGCTCTAAAAATATTCTCCATCTATTATAGCGTATGTAGGTTACACTGCCCATCCTGAGCTGTAATTCCATTGAACTGTGTTCTAATAGAGAATATTATGTTGGAGAAGATTCTTCATTACTATGATAAAAAGCTATTTGCAAGAATCCCGGTGAAGAACAGTCATTGGGACCTTAGTGATGAAGAGAAGGATGGAACTAAAGAATGTCCAACTCCTTAATGCAAGGAGATGTGAGTCAGGCAGACTCTTATACCGGGGGTGCCAAAAATGTATCCAAGTGGACACTTTGGTCAGCGTTACTCAAGGAGTAGTTCACCGTCATCAGAAGTGTCTGGATGCTGATGGAAACCACTTTGAGCACTTCTTGTAATTGCAGAAGTCAAACGTGACCTGTGTTCATCTTTTGTTGTCGGTCTATATTGAGTATTACAATTTTAATACAGTGTTTTCCTTTCTTAAAATGTGTATACATTTTTTTTGGCACCCTCTGTAAATAGTAGATTTTTCCCCTGAGGTTTCTGCCGAGCCCATAAGCCACACCTCCTTTTCTGATAATCGACATCTTTTAACAGGTGTGGGCCTTGGCCGCCACAATTGCTGTGTGACCCTATTTCCCCAGCATTGCCCTCTCATCTGGCTTTCAGAAGCAAGAGTGGGTCACATGACCCGCAAGGGTCAATCAGGTTTTCCCGATGTCAGATTTAAAATTGGAATTCAGAGTTGTTCGTCGGATTCTGCTGGTCACACACATAGGGTCGCATGTGACTTTGGAGGTGAGCGTCTTTGGTCACACAGCCAGAAAAGGAGAGAAAACCAGTTTGTGGACTGAAAAGAGTAAAGGAGACATGTAAATAAAACATGTCATAGAGTGTGGGACTGAGGAAGTTTGGGACTTGACGTTTTTGACAGGTTTTTGTTTGTAGGTTTTCATCTCTTCTGTGTTCTCTGTCCTTGGGTTCCGTGGAATGTCCTTGTTTCCTTTTGACAAAGTTCACCTTTCTTATTTTCCTGCTTAAGCTCATTTGTGTACTTTTCTCTTTTTGTACCTGCAACCCAAAGAGGCTTCGTTAAACCCCCAGGCTGTCACCTGCACAGATGCCAGCAGAGGCTTTTGTTCCTGGGATGGCCATGTGTCATACAGCCTAGAAAGTGAATTAACCCGGAAGTTCAGTGTCCAACTTCAAGGTAGCACAATTGAACGCTGTGAGCCCTGGGCCTTGCGGAGGCTAAGACTCAGAGAGAGCAAATCAAGCTGGGGTCCAAAGGCGAGCGTGCCAGAGAATGTCTGAAGTGGCTTATTTCCCAGGGTTATTGTGAAGTCAGTGAGACAATATACATGAAAATGCCTTCTTCCTTGTAAAGGGCAAGATAGTTTAGTGGTTTAGGGCACAGACTCAGTAATCAGCTTCCTGAGTGTAAATCTTGGCTTTGCTGCTCTCAGGCTGGGTGACCTTGGGTGAAAGTTAAAACGCTGTTTGCCTCAGTTCCTTTGATCTGTAAATTGGAAACGATAAAGATGGTTTCTACTTCATAGGGTGACTTTGTTCATTAAAAGAGACTGTGTAAAGTGCTTAAAATAGCTCAATATGTGCTTTTAATTCTATGAAAATGTTATTAGCTTTTATGCAACTGTATTGTTGGATTTCACTGTCTTAGAAATTGTGATACTAGCTTTATAAATAACCATGGCATTCTATACTATAATCTACAGAACACACTATATGTGATATAAATTTCCCTTGTGCTTAGGTTTTATGCTATTAGAAATAATAAAATAAATCAAAAAAACTTTCATTAAGCTTTTATTTCACGGCAGGCACTGTACATGTACTCTTTAGTTTAGACAGTGGTAATGGGCCTGTGTTGCATTTAGTTTTGTTTGCATAATCCAGACGAGGACACTGAGGAGGTGACAGGTTGAATACTTGGGAGAAAATCTCAGAGGTGATATATGTCAAAGCCCACCCAGGTCTAAACCCAAGAGAGATTGACTTCAAACTGGCAAATCTACAGCTTTAATCTCAATTCACATTCATAACCTCACATAAGAGGTGTGATCAAACGATACGGTTAATGTTTAAATTAAAAAAAATTGATTACAGTAAAAGACACATTGCCATTAATCCCCCTCAAAATAGGGCCCCTCGCTTTGAACACACTTATCCCATCATTCTTGCCACTTTCTGGAGCAGTTCTGGAAGTCCTCTTTTGTGAATGTGTTTAGTTGCACTGTCATGGCTGCCTCGATGTCCTGAATCATTTTGACTTTGGGGAAGAGCTGGAAGTCACATGGTGCCAGATCCAGTGAATAAGGTTGGTGAGGACACATCATAATGTTTTGATTTGACAGAAATTATCTTACCAGAAGCCATGTGTGACATGGAGCGTTGTCATGATGGAGGATGATTTACAGCACACTTTAAAACACACCTTTTCTCAACTGTGGCTCACACCTGACTGACTGCACTGAACAAGTTGAAACACGTCACCCACTGTTACTAAGGTTCAACACGCCCCTCCCCATATTGAAAAATCCCTGCCTTTTTGTTGGATGGCACCCGGCAGCAGCAGTCACCGTATCATGTGACCACAGTGAAAAGGCTCCATGTCATACATCACTTCTGGTATGGCAGTTGCTGTCAAATAAAAACATTACAGTGCGTCCTCGTCTACCTTATCCATCGTATCTGGCACCGTGTGACTTCTGCCCCAAAGTCAAAATGACCATGAGAGGAAAACATTTTGAATCACTTCAGGACATTGAGGCAGCCATGACAGTGCAACTAAAGACACTCACAAAAGAGGACTTCCAGAACTGCTTCAGAAAGTGGCAAGAAGAATGGGATAAGTGTGTTGGAAGTGCGGAGGAGTATTTCGAGAGGGAATGTGTCTTTTACTATAATAATTTTTTTAAAATTTAAACATTCACCTTAGTTTTGATCACACCTCATATATATGGTCATGTAACAAACCTTTGTGTGGGTCCTCTGCTTTCTCAAAGTCAAAGGCAATTTCTCCTGCATGAATTCCTGTAAGTAAGCCACACTCTGCAGCTGGCTTCTCTTTTCTCTTCTTTACCTGGGGAATGAGCCAAAAAATACGAAATAAAATGATTGTTAAGTACTGAGGAAGTGTGGCTGAGCATAAAAAGGGGTTGTGGAAACATGAGAGAGCATCCAGGAGGGCTGGGTGTTGCTCAAGATGTAAGGCAGATTGGGGAGCAGAGAAGAGTTTCACAGACTCTTTACTGCAACTGAATAGCTTTTATAATTGCTAGAGAGGCTTATCTGATTAAGAGGGGAGCTGTGGGAGTTGGGAAGACGTGCAACAACCATCTTTCGGATTCTCCAGGACTGAACACTGTGCAGGCCCACAATTCGTAAGGCAAAACATAACTACATTCCTAATGGCAAACAAATTTTTGTTGATACAGCAACATTTTTATAATTTTACAGACATGGGTCAATTGGTTCTAGAACATTTTTCTGAATAATATCATTCCCTGTGTGTTACAACTCAATCATATATACTTAAATGATTAAAGAAGATTTAAGAGTCCACCACAAGCCCTTTGCATTTCTTTTTGTGGAAAGAGTGGTGCTCAATCTCCAGTTGAGTTCCAGTAGTTCAACCGGTCAACCCAGTAAAGTAATAAAATCAAGGGATGGTTTTGGGAATTTTTCATGTTCTTCATCACTTCTCTAAGACTTTCAAACAGTCATGGGACACAGCCCCAGAATTGGCATATCCCAGGCCAGTAAGATTTGTTTCTACTTCTTTTTGTCTCCTAGCTTTGACCTATAATTGACAAAATCATAATATATTTAAAGTGTACAATGTGATGATTTGATGTATGTAACATTGTGAAAGGATTCCTTCTAATGAGTTGATTAACATATTCATAACTTCATATTTTTACACTCCCTCCTTTTTTTTCCTGGTGAGAAGACTTAAATTCTGACTCTCTTAGTGAATATCAATTATACAATACAGATGTATCAACTATTGTCACCATTTTATACACTAGGTTCTCAGACCTTATCCATCTTGTAACTGAAAGTTTGTACCAATTTACCAACCTTGCCCCATTTCCCCCAACCCCCAGTCTGGAGTATTTCACTTAGCGTGATGGCCACAGGGTTTATCCATGTTATTGCAAAAGATAGGATTTCCTTCTTTCTCATGGTTGAATAATATTCTGGGGTGTGTGTGTGTGTGTGTGTGTGTGTGTGTGTGTGTGACAACTTCTTTATCCATTCAACCATTAATGTACACTTACATGGTATCCATACCTTGACTATTATGAACAATGCTGCAATGAACATGGGAGTGTAGATATCACTTCTAGATAGTGATTTCATTTTATATGGATATATACCCAGCAGTCAGATTGCTGGATCATATGGTAGCTCTATTTTTAACTTCTTGAGGAAACTCCTTCCTATTTTCCATAGTAGTTGTATTAGTTTACATTCTTACTGACAGTGTATAAGGGTTCCCTTTTATCCACATCCTCATCATTATTTGTTATCTATTATCTTTTTGATAATAGACATTCTAGCAGGTGTGAGGTGTTTCATTGTGATTTTGATTTATATTTCCCTAATGATTTGTGACTTTGAGCACCTTTTCATGTGCCTGTTCGTCCCTTGTATGTCTTCTTTCAAAAAATGTCTATTCAGATCGTTTGCCCATTTTTAATTAGGTTGTTGCTGTCTTTATTATTAATTGTTGTTGTTATTATTATTATTATTTTGCTATTGAGTTGATTAGTTCCTTGTGTATTTTGTATATTAACCCCTATTGGATATGTGGTTTACAAATATTTCCTCCCATTCCCAAGGCTGCTTTTTCATTTTATGGATGGTTTTCTTTGCTGTGAAGATGCTTTTTAGTTTAATGTTTATTTTTGCTTTTGCTGTCTTTCCTTTTGATGTCAAATAAAAAAATAATTGCGAAAACCAAAGTTAAGGAGCTTTTTCCCTGTGTTTTCTTCTAGGAGTTTTATGGTTTCAGGAGTTTTATGATTCAAGTTTTTAATCTATTTAGATTTGATTTTGGTGTCTGGTGTTAGATAGGGGTCCAGTTTCATTCTTTAGAAGGTAGATATCCAGTTTTTCCAGCACCATTTATTGAAGAGATTATCCTTTCCCATTAAGTATTCATGGAACCTTTATTGAAAATTAATTGATCATATATGCATAAATTTATTTCTTCATAAACTTTCTCCAGAAAGAGAAAGGAAAATTAAAATTGTGGAATAAACAAATTAGCCAACTGTTTCTTCTTTTCCTCACCTTTATCCCTACCTTCAGGCTGTGTGGTTCAGATGTACCCATCTCATTTTGGGAAGAAAAGCTTTATTTTTGTATCCAACAAATATTTATTGAGTACATGTGTCAGACATGAGAATAGGTATTGGATATGAACTCTTTTGTGAGTAGGTGGGCAAATGGACGTACTCAATGTCTTCTGGAATCCTGGTCTCTATCTAACGGCTCCCAGAACCATGACCACCAGATCTTATCCTGGAAATCCATCCCCCTTTCTGATCTCTAGTTCTTGTCCCACTTCTTCATTATTTGCCTCCTCTTTGCCAAGATCTCTTGCTTCTCATCTTACAAATATTTACTGAGCACCTGCTGTGAGTCAGGTACCCTTTAAGGTACTAGAAATGCATCAATGGAAAAAATAGAAAAAGATTCCATGTATGTTACTGGTGATAACATTCCATGAGCTCATCAAGACATCATTAAATACTTATTTTCTTCAAAATCCGATGCTATTTCTAACTCTTTGCCTTTCCTCTATAAACCATTTCATTCCCTTCTTTGTCTGATAAATACCTAAGAATCATGCAAGACTCATTTAAGTCTTTTTCCCCTATGAAGTCACTCCTGACTCCCTTCCTCCAAACAAAGCTAATGCCTCGTTTCTTCTTGCTCCTGTAGTTTGATCACATTTTCTTGTCTATTTTTCACTTTGGACTGTACACTCCATGTGGAATGAGATGATTGCTGTTGTTATACATATTGACCTACCATAGACACTTATTTAGGTGTAACTAACATGGGGGACAGAGAGAATATCTAATATTCTAAGTAGCTTGTTAAGCCAGTTTATAATATAAACAATTTAAGGATATAGGATATATTGCTTTAAAACATGCTTGCATATGTTTAACTTCATTTTAGTAGAGGTTTAGAAGAAGAGTATGAATCACACTAGGATTCAGAGTATCAGAGAATTGTGGGAATGTTGGCTAAATCCAACATCCTTCATTATAAGTCTATAAGAAACCCTAAGGGATTTGCATTTGAACTTGAAACAAAAGAATAAGCAGCCCAAGATGTAGAGGTAGGTGGTAATCTCCAAATCTCTATGGAATGCATTCATTTGGTAACAGTTTGTCCCCAATCTTCCTGGACTAGATTAAGAAGTGTCTTTTTCTTATTCAGAATGTTTGAGGACAATGTGTTATTTATCTCTGCAGTCTCAGCAGCTAGTATGTTCTGGAACTCAGTGGGTGAATGGTGTATAAATGATACATTAGTCAAACAACAGGTTTTAATAGGTATTTATTAAACTGACCAGCTATTTGAGCAAAACGACTGAATTACCACAATGTCTTGTTATCTAGGCACTACCACAGGCATTACAAACTGCTGTTACAGACTCTAGACAATTATTTCAGCAAATCTCAGATGCCAAAGAAAATGAGCTGCCATAGAGGAAATATGCTTACTACATGAAATATGAAATGAGAGGATATGTTTTACTTTATGTTTAAGAAAACCTTGACTATGACGAGGAGACATAATTTTTGTTGGACTACATCTTTCAATATAAAAACAAAAAGTTTATTGTCCAATAAAATATTTTTAAAAACAGCTTGGTTTTGTATAAAATGGCAAACCTACCGCTGTAAAATACAGTTTTCACTAACCAAGTCGATGCATTCCAACAAATATTTATCGAACACCCACATGTCAGCTCATGTAATGTCAAGATTCATAAAACAGCCCCTTCCTTCCAAAGAGAGTTTTACAATAGTGCAGTGGCCCCTGGGGTGAGGTGTAGTTTAATTAAGAGACAGCTGAATGAGCAATTAATAGATCTAGTTTTTAATATTTAAAGCATGTGCAACCCTGGCCATGTCATTTAGGCCATGTACCCAGGTTACATTTCCTGACAGATTTCTCGTAACACACACCAGTCTAAGCTCTAGCCTTAAAATCTAGGCAATGCCTAGAACATAGGAGATACTCAATAAATATTTGTTGAATGTGTGAATGAATGAATGAATGAATGAAGGTAGAATATCAAACAGTTCTGTGTTCCTGCTTTGTTGGTAGTCAGGATTTGGGAAAGAAGCATTATTAGGAAAGAATGAAGAAAATCCCCCCAAACACTTTTCTGCTTGAATGAAGGTCAAGGAAGACTCAAAGAGTTTTGGTCTGAACTGTGTTTTAAAAATACTAACTTTTCCTCACACACTGCCGGTGGGAATGTAAATTGGTGCAGCCACTATGGAAAACAGTATGGAGCTTTATCAAATAATTAAGAATAGAGCCACCATATGGCCAAGGAATCCCTCTTCTGGGTATCTACCCAAAAAATTTGAAAATACTTATTCGTAAAGATATATGTACTCATAGTCGAATGTTCATTACAGCATTATTCAAAATAACCAAGACCTGTCAACAACCTAAGGGTCCTTTGGTGGGTAACCAGATAAAGAAGATGTGGTATATACATACAGTGAATACTACTCAGCCATAAAAAGATGACATATTGCAATTTGTGACAACATGAATGGGTCTTGAAAACATTGTGCTAAATGAAATAAGTCAGATAGAAAAGGGCAAAAACCATATGATTTTACTCTTGTGGGATAGAAAACAAAAAGCAACAAATGAAAAAACTCATAGATACTGAAAACAATATGGTGATTACCAGAGGAGAAGAGGGTGGGGAAGGAAGAAGAAGGAAAGGGGGCCAATTGTTTGGTGATGGAAGGGGACTAGATGTTGGGTGGTGAGAACACAATGGAGTATACAGATGCTGTATTATAAGATTGTGCACCTTAAATTTATATAATGTCATTGACCAATGTTACCCCAATACGTTTAATAATAAGAAATACTAAGTTTTTCCAGGAAGATTGGCCATTTCAGGCAGAGGAAACAAAAGTCTAAAAACGTGAGAGATCATGGTGATGTCTGGGATATGCAAATCTCTTTGCATGGCTGGATAATAGGGCAGGATACGCATGGAGTAGGGTGGAGCTGAACCAAGAGAAGAGACGGGTGGGGCCAGTTGAGGAAAATGTGTGCCAACTTCATGTATGTATTCATTGAAAGATGCCTGTGAATGGTACATCCACTCTGAAAACACTTTGACAGTTTATTATAAAATTAAACCTATGCATAGAGTTTGACCCATTCCTAAGTATTTATCCCCAGAGAAATGAAAACTTTTGTTCACATAAAACTCTATACATGAATGCTTATAGCAGCTGTATTTGTAATTGGCCAAAAACTGTAAACAACCCAGATTTTCTTCAGTGAGTGAATCAACTGTGGTACATCCACCTGATGGAATACTATTCACCAATAAAATGGAATAAAATAAAAAATATTGATAGATACAACTTGAATGAATCCCACAAGAATATATATGTATATATATGTATATATATATATATATATATATATATATATATATATATATATGCATTTATATTTCTTGAACTTACAACATTTCAAACAAGCTTCCTCAAGTACTAGAAACATTTTTTTGTCGCCACATAATATATTCTATTTATGACATGATGTTTCATAAAGACTACTCACATTTCCCCTGCTTTTTTGCCTCTTTAACAATGATCCAAATTGTTCATTGTACTTTTAATTTATGAATTTGTGGGTTTTACTGAACCTCTTGTAAAGTTTATGGAGGTACAAATATGTTCTATTTTGGTGGGAAACGTTAGACTTGGGATATGCAAATATTAACATATGAAAAGCCCCTTTTATGTGCTTCCATTGGATGAGGATTCAGACGGAAAGAGGCTGGGAATGAGACTGGAATTCCCCTCAGAGATCCTTTGGCGCTGGTCTAGGAGATGAAGATTCTTGTGGACTCATTGACTATAATCTCTTGCTGTGAACCCTGAGTCTCCAGTCCAGAGGTGATATGCGTCATGGTGCCCTGGTAAAGCCTCGTGTTTTTTATGCATGCTCTTAAAAGCTTGCAGAAAGGCAGAGCACAAGAAGCATTAGAGCTCATCTTTGTGTGGACGAGGAAACCAAAGCTTAGGATGGCCAAGTTTCTTGCCCAAGGCCATGGCACAGACCAGGATTAAAACTCAGTTTACCCAGATGCCTGGATGTGTGTGCTGTTTTATACTCTGCTGGTTGACACTTTAGCTGTTTGCTTGTATTTTTTGAGCAAGAATCCCAAGACTCTGAGGGTAATACTTTTGTTGTCACAAAAGAGCCTTAAAAACAAGTAGGAAGTAAACAATTCATTAACCCTGTGTTTCAGAGAAATAAAATAAATCTAAGTAGCCTTTGTTCCTATTTGTGTGCATTTGTGAGAGTCTTTCAATGTCAAAGTTCAAGAGTGAGGGAGAAAAGGATTGTTGAAAAGCAGCCAGATCTTGATTTGGTAACCACTATTATCTGCACACAGAGAAAATGTTCTTGTCCCTTTTGTCAGACAAGCCTAAGCTCTAAGTTCCTTTTCGAAATGTGGAGATGGTTTGCAATGAGTCCTGCACACCCTCTTGCCTAGTTTTGCTTATCCCATGGTGGGGGCATTTTCCAGATGTTTTTCTTGAGTCATGATCTGTGGGGTATTGTCCCAATTTCAACCTTAGAAGGGGCCCAAGTATCAATGGCCCAAGTGTCAATCTGACGTTTGACACAGGGCAGCTTAGCACATTGAAAGTGCAGCTGCCCAGGAGTCCAGCAACTTGATATGGATTTTGACGTTGCCATTAGCTTATTATGTGACCTTGAGGAAGTTATTCTCCTTCGTGGCCTCACTTTTCCGATATGGAAAACGACAACAAAAAGTTGGACTAGATTAGAAATGGCACATGGGCTATTCTTTCCCAGTCTTGGGCCTATGCAGGCATCACAGGTGAGGGTAGACCAGCTCTTCCTCTGTGAGTCCGAGAATCTTCATTCACGGTAACATACTAATGCTATAAATGTTCATTGTAATTTCTCATGGATACATCTTCATGATCAGAGGTTGAATCTCAAAATATTTTTGGTTGGATGAAAGATGAAACAAGGAAATTGAAATGTGTCGCTGGGATCTGAGGTTCTGTCTGACTTTTGCGCCTGGAAGTGACGGCCTCCTTCTTCCTATGACCTCACCAGGAGCCCCGATATCCTACTCACTGATGATTTCCCTGCTATGTCCTCTTCTCACTTAGCTTCTCTGAGAGTTGTACCTACCAGAACCAGTTCACAGTTTCTTATGGCTCTTTAGACAAAGCTGTTTGGATACTTCCACAAATAAAACAGACTGTTATTGGCATTAAATGACGTTATGCACAGGATGTGTCTCAAACAGGAACTGGCACATGGTTAATAGCCTATTACCATCATTATTATTACGACTACAATTGTTATCGTCACTATTAATAATTTACAAAAAAGGGTTTCTGCTTATCTGTTAAGGATTATCATTAAATATGTATTCTTCATCTTCTCAATCTTTACAGCAACCAAACCTATTAAGCGCTTCTAGATCTGAATATTTATTCCCTACTCTCTGAAGATGGCTGAGCGAAGCCCAATTTGACTGAGACTTTTATTATTTCTGGAATCTGCTGATAGGAAGTAGTATGTGAAGCCTTGTTGTCTAGGATTTCTTCCAAATGGACAGTTTTTTATGTTTTTTCTTTTATGTGAGAAAAGAGGAAGAAGGAGGGGAGGGGGGAGAAAGGGAGAAAGAAGGGAGGAACGAAGGAAGGAAGGGAGAGAGGAAGAAAAAAAATTCATGTTGCCCTATTAGAAAGTCAATTCTTGGTTTCTAAGAAATACTGTCATTCTCAGAGGCTTGTTCTGTGACCCCACCTCAGTATAAAATAGATTTTCCTATTATTTTTTCAAAACTGTGTGCACGTCTTTCATGGTTACAACACATTAATTAGCATGAATATGTTTTCCTACATTGAAGTGTATCTATGTGAGAACAGAGACTTACTTCTCTCTGATCCTCTTGCCTTCCTCGCTCACTATTACCTGACTCAGAGGAGGTGCTTAACAAATATTTGTTAAATCAATGATTCCTAACAGTGAGGGAGACGTGGAAAGCATTTCAAAGAAGCCCTGTTTCATGTCTCCCGGAGTGAGAAGGAATTGTGTTGATGTCATTTTTGAGAAGTAGAGGTACAGGTCCCCACCTACACAAGTCCATTGCTCTTCACAAATTCCTGGCCGAAGACTCTGGACACCATGGTGGTTAATTGTATGTGTCAACCTGCCGGGGCCAAGGGACGCTCAGATACCTGGTTAAACGTTATTTCTGGGTGTGTCTGGGCGGGTTCTTCTAGGAGAGACTAACATTTGAATTGGACGGAGTAAATCAGATGGCCCGCCCAGATATGGCTGGCCATATGTATCCACTCATCTGTCATTTACTTCCCCAAACTATTGAAGGCCAAGATAAAACAGCAAAGTGGAGGAAGGGCTAATGCACTGCCTGACTGCAGTGCTGGGACAGTCATCTTCTCCTGTCCTCATGCTCCTGGTTCTCAGGCCTTCAGGCCCAGACTGGACTCGACACCATCAGTTCACTGGGTCTCAGCTCAGACCTTTGAACTATGTCCCTGGCTCTATTGGGTTTGCAGATGGCAGGTCATGGGACCTCCTTCACCTCCATAAGCTCATGAGCCAGTACCTTCTGGTAAATTTCTCTGTATCACCTTTAAAAATAATTACTATTCATTTGATCCTTCTTGTTATAAATGCCATATCCTCTTTATTTTTATTATTATTATTTTTCCTGCTCAGAATATAATTAGGCTTTTAGATCAACAGAGCTGAAACGTAGACTTTGTTGAAAATGAATGATGCTAAGGAAAGTAACCATAACCTCTGCCTCCCCATGAAACCCTCAGCAAATTGCACATTTTTAAGGATTGCTTTTGGAATCTATCTATCATCTATTTATAAAACATGTAGTAACACTCTGCTGTTCGTCTCAAGGTGGAGAGCAGGGCTGGTTTGCAGAGACCTAATCATATTGGGGTGACTTCTGCCACACTCTGTGTTGCTGTTTACATATATTAAACCCTCATTCTGGCCCCGCGTGATAGGTTTGGCTCTCATTTTGCACACAGTAAATCTGAGGACTAGGAGGGACACGCAATGTACCCTGGGTGCTAGGTTTAGTCTTTGCTGCCTCCTAAAGATGCAAGGTTACAGAAATAGGAAAGGGAATTGAATTTTTTTGTTTTTGAGTTGAAGGATCTATAAGAAGCATGGCGTGAAGATGGGAAAGAACATGGTGTGTCCAGGGAACCTGGAGTTGTAACGGTTACACAGAGGGGTGTGTCAGGAAGTGGAGTGGAGTGGTACCTCGTGGGTCCAAGCTCTGATTTGTAAGGCTGAGCAATGAAATAGTGATGACACACTGGTAGCTATTAACACCACACTACTCTCTTTGGCAACAATAGGGTGAAATATGCTTATTCCTAAAAAAAGGCTGTCTTTCCTTTCAACCTTCAGCTGTGTAATTGATGATAGAAATAATTATCAAAGGCTTTAGAGTCGGCTAAAATTCATGGAAGTCTCTCTTAAAAACAAAAGAGAGAATTCCATGGTAATGCATGTTATATCCAATCCCTGAGTGCATGCAATGCCAATTATTGCCACCTGCCCTGTCTTGTCTCAGTTACAACACCCCAGGGAGACCTGCACTTAAGGCTCTGTCAAAATGTCAGCTCTGTTTCTGGGGCCAGATGCAATAACTTCCCTTGAAGATTGCCGGGGCGGGGTCCCACGTGAAAAGCAACATTAAATCTTCCCTTAGGCTAAACAGGGACTGCCAGTCTAGCACTGTGTTTTCAGCATGTACGGGGAAACTGAACATTTCCCTCCAAAAGGAATGTGCCAGATGCTGTACCAGATGCTCTAGATAGGTTGTTTCATTGAATCCCCAGCACTTGAAAGCCTACTTGTCATCATTCCCAATTTTCACATAAGAATATTGAGGCTCCAAGATCACCCCTTGCTTTATGTGGGTAAACAAGGATTTTTAGCATAATCATTCTCATCCCAACCTCTGTTCTCCATCTCTCCCATTATAAATGGGAAGAATTTGCTTAGATTTCTTTTGAATTCTTTCATTGGAAGCCTTCTATATCTTTCTCCTCACTTTCTTCAAAATTCTGTTTCCATCCCCAGCCTCTACCGAGTCTAAATAACTTCCGTCCTCTCTAACTTGGAACATTCACCACCATCTTGATTTTTCATGATGGTACCTGTGCAAACAATATCGACACTGAGGAATGGCTCTCTTGAGACGGTCCCAAATGACAAATACAAAAACAAGAAAGTGATTGCCCATATTTGTAAGATTGTGCCAGAAGAGCAGTTTAAAAAGAATGCAAATGATAGTCACCAATTTCTGAAAGTGATGGAGTTCCTCGTCTGCTTGAGCCCATATACTTGATGAGCACTTAATGATTTCACATTACTTTTATAGGCGATATGTCATTAAATGTTCATAATAGCCCTTAGGCAAATATTTAGGAAATATAGCAGTCCATCTGTAAAATTCCTTGTTCAATGTCTCCAAGCTGCAGGTAGCAGATCCAAAAATTCAGTTCTAAGGATTATAACTACAGTTAGTGCTGTTTCCACAGCCGTACTGTTGCCTCTCAAAGCTTGCTTAATCTTTAATTATTTAATACTTATTCATTTATTTATTCATCCACATATTCTTTCAACGATATTACATTTTTTTTTCATTGACCAGACATTATGCTGAGTGTGTGGCACCAAAAAAAAAAAATCTCTCTTATCAAATAACTAATAATCTTAATGAAAGACTGGCATGTAACTAATAGTCATAATTTCGTAAAATAAAACAACCTAAGTTTGAGAGCATCATAGCGAGCTACAAAGGAGAGATGGAGTTTTATTTAAATGCTTTGCAGAAGCTGCTTGATATGGCTTTTGACAGGTAATAATATTTTTGCCAGGTGGCTAAACACGTGAAAAATTTGTCATGTGAATATTGCCTAACAATCTATTATATTTTGTTAAGAGAACAATGGCCTCAAAAATATACAATGATATCCATATTATAACAAGTCGTACTTTTGCTTTTCTCTGTCTTAGGACAACATTTAATTACATTACATCTTCCTTAAATCTAGATACTCTTGCAGTTGCTGGGTGTAATTTTCACACGTTTACACAGTTATTTTATTTAAAAGATTATTCTCTTTGTTAACCACTTAGTTAAGGGTTCCTTTCCTTGTTATGCATATTAGGAAATGTGAATGTTCTCTACACATTGCAAGAGTATTTGAATTTCATCTCAGGGAACTAGGTAGTTCACATATAATTTCTTGCCTTAATCACTTTGGTCGATAGAGAAACCCTTTTGAAGGGCTTTGATTTCTGTTTGGCAGCAAAAGACTAAACACTCTCATGAAGAGAAGCATAATGGTTGCCCAACACTTGCATGAATTAGCCGTAGTTCAGGCATTAGCTTTGACATAGTGATAATTTAGTACATAGCCATAAAAAACAGTGTTGGGAGTATGTAAAGCTCAGGTGTCGTTCTTCCCAACGCTCTAAACCAGTGTCAAAAACAAATCCCAGCTGAGTCCAGACAGATACCTTGAGTGAGCTAGACCACACGCATAGGGAAAGGCATGTCCCATCTAAGTGGTGTAGCTTCATGTCAGCTACAGCGAATCGTGGCCATGTGCCACGCAGACCCGTGGGCTATTGCTGCCAGGTCTTCCACGATTCTATAAGAAATTGGAAAGCTTTATATGGAAATAGCTGATATTTACATTTCAGTATATTATTTGTTCATCATTCATTCATTTAAAATAATGAACTAAGCAAAACACATAATAGGCTATGGTCCACCCGCCACTCACGTAGGAATTCATCTCTCGGTGGTGATGCCAAATCACTCAAAGGATAAATAACTGCCCTGCATGGGAGGGTCAGTCTCAGGTCATCCTGAAGGCAGGATCACCACTGACCGACCATTCTGATTGGGTCTCTGATGGCTCTCACTAATGCTACTTTTTTCGGGGGGTGGGGGGTCAAACTGGATATCTTCTAGGCATGGATTTGGGTCTCATTGATGTCACAGGCGGACACTAGACTGAGTTGTTAGTGCTGCGGGAAACGGATATCTTAAGGAGGAAGGGGGAGGGCTGCGTCTCGTCTCACTCACTCTGCTGGGCGTCTTCTGCTTCTCCAGCTGGATCATGGAGAGGTGCTTCAGACAATCTTGGAGGTTTTATCTAAAAGATGCAGTTTAGCTTAAGTAGTAATTATAGAAGCCTTGCTAAATACCAAATTGTTTTATTCAGAATCTTAGATAAGTCTGAATAAATCAAAAATTCCACACTTACTCATTTTGGAGTAAGTGGAATAGAAAAAGCAACCAGATCAATAGGGTGATGTATTGTTTAACTGACTATGCACACATGGCCTACTTAATCAATCCAAAAAGATGTAACTCCCTAGTCTGACCTCCTGCATTGTGTTTACCTTAAAAACCATTAAATAGAGCAGTGGACTGTTCTGTGATCATTTTCACTTTTCTGTATTTCTTTCCAGGTTAATCTGTGTGTTCTAGGAGAATAACTGTCGATGTTAAATTACTATAGGCCAGAGTTGTGGCTTCTTTTCCTAATTCCAGCAAACTCAAGGCAGGATGGAATTTCGTATTCAATAGTACAAGCTCTGGCATCTGACTGCCTAAGTTGGAATCCCAGCTTCACAAAATTGTAGTCCGAAGTTTTGGGCAATTTCCTTGACAGCTCTGGGCCTCAATTTGCAAAGCTGCAAAATAAGATGTGGTGAGGGTCGTTGTATGGTTGAAATATGTAAAAAAAAATGGTTAGGACAATGTCTGGCCCATAATCAGTGCTTAGTGACGGTCACCTGTCATGATTATGTGCCTTGTAGCATAGCCGTCCACGTGATACCCAACTGATAGATAGTCTCCCGTCTGATTAGTGGTTTCAAGCATGTATTGATAAAGAAGGAGGGATATAAGCGGACTGAATGCCTGCAGTGGAAAGCCACCCTCAGACGGGAAAGGGTTATAAAATAGGGGCTTCTGACGATCTCCCCAAACACACACTCTGGGTTCGATTTCAGGAGACCACCTCATATTCTACACCTTCTACAGATAGACTGCGGCTCAGTCTTCAGTGACCAGCTCTATGCCATTGTCTGTGTGTAGCCTTTGTGGGGCGCCTCAGGTGGCATTATTGCCACCTCACGCTCTCACAACCCGGGCAACCTGCCTCCGTGCTAGCACGCACCCTGTACGACTGCATTAAGTTTCTGTCTCTTCTCTACTCCATGAGTGTCTTCCAGAGTCGGGATCAGGTTGGTTCTTTATGTCCCCAGCATTTGTAAAGTGCCTGGCACAGCAGAGAGACTCAAAGACTATTTGTTCAATGACAGATAAAAAGAATATTTAGTGGCTGAAACACAGATGGAATTGCTGAATGAATGATCAAAGGAAAACAGGAATGATTTATAGAAATTGTTGGCCCTAAATTCAAATTGTAGGTTCTTCTTGGCTTTTAGTAGTTTAGAACGATGGTTGGCCTAATCTAGCCTAATTGAGAGAGAGAGAGAGAGAGAGAGAGAGAGAGAGAGAGAGAGAGAGAGAGAGAGAGATTTTGTTGTTAAATGATTACAAATGTAAAAATAAACCAGTCTGTCTGCTCCCCATCAGCTATAACACATCCCTTCGTTAATTTCATATCCTGTTCAACTCACTACTCAGCTTGGTCTCCTTGTTACTGCTGCTACGTCCTGTTGCTCATGTAATTCCTTTTGTCCTTTGTGCTCTTTCTCCTCCTCTCCACCTTGCCAAATTCTACTTGTTCTCTGAAGCTCAACTTAATTCACCGTTTCTAAAAGTTGTCCTAACCATCTGGCCTTCATTAAAATTCCACAATTTCCATAATTTCCATAACACACCTCTTTATATTTTTGTTATCTCCCTGACAATTTGTAAATTTCCTGAGATGAAGCCCCACATATTCTATTTCCCTTTATGTATCTTATATTGACAGTGACATTAAGTTTCCAAAAATAGCCACTGGAGCAAATTTTGGAGCCAAGGAGTTTTTTTTCATTATAAGGGAAATCATAACAAGGACGCGTACTAAATATTATTTATGTCTTTTATTTTACTAAAGATCTGAAATGATGTTTTCTTACTTCTATCATACACCAAAATAAATTTTAGATATATCAAAAGTTGAAGCAAAAATAATGAAATTACATAAGTGTAACAAGTCCCAAAGGTAAACATATTTAAGACACTGCTTTGGGCAGAACAAGTCAAGAAAAATATTGATGATGTAAATATTGAAAATAGCATTTTTGTGCATCAAACTACTTAGTGGCAAATGATAGTCACCTATGTGTCAGAAAAAACAATATCCTGGATATAGAAGGTATACTTACAAATCAATAAGAAAAATGAGCATATCAATGGAAAATTGAGTAAGCAGATAAACGATAAAGAATAAACACAATAATCAGATAAAGCATTCATGCTCCCTAGCGATCCAAATGAAAATTAAGTGAACACGGAGATAAAAGTCAAGACTAAGGACAAATTACTGCAGTGTTTCCTGAGGGAGCTTGGTGATATGTATCAAAGAGCTTGAGAATGTCCCTATCTTCTCATCCAGAAATTCCACTTACAAAGTTAAAATGGGTCTGATGGAGGGTTGGAATATGCTTGCCAACATTGTAATGGCTGTTTCCTTTTCTTTTTTGTTCTGTTCTTTCCTTTTCTTTCCCTTTATCGTCTTTTCTTTTAACTACTATGTATTTTCCATTCTTTCTGTAGAGATGACATTATGCATGTACAACATAAAATAATTCTTAAAATAAGTAAGAATGCAAAATGCCGTTAAAAAAAAGATAAACAAGTTAACACCATTGACTATATCTCCCATGTAAAATCCATGGTGAAAATAGTTTTTTGTTTTTGTTTTTTTTCAGTTTCTGTCATGTAAACTTATTAATTTTATCTTAATGAGACAGAGTACATTTTTGTAAGAAAAAAACAGGTTTTTGACTTATGGACTTGAATTGAATTATGGCTTTACTTCTCAGCTGTCTGGCTTGTGGCAGTGTCCACTGTACTGGGAGCCTCAATTTTCTTATCGGTAACAAAGATGTCTCACACGTACCTTTCAGGTTTGTTGTGAGGTTAAATTAAATAAGCCAAGTAGAGAATCTGGCAGAGTTCCTGGTGCTCAGTAAATAGTTGTCATTCTGTAAAAATGAAACCCATAGAAACTACAGACAGTTTTATGTTGAGAAACGATTCAGTCAATAATGGAGGTAGACACACACGTGTTACTATAACTTGAACAGGGGACTCTTTTATGGAAGTGTGAAGCTCTGTGCTTTGCACGGGAGAGATGCTTAGAGGTAGTTTCTTTGGCTCTAGGAGGTGGGCCTAGAATATGCAGAGGCTGGGCCAGCTCTGAACTTCTTGCTACCTTCTCATCATTGCATGAGCATCTTTGGTTAATCTGCTTGGTGTGTTTCTTCAGTATTTACTTATCTGGCTCTTTAACTCGGGACTAGGCGTGGCATGGAATGGCGATGGGGAATGTCAGTTCTAGCATTGCACGGACAGCTCCGCTGACAGAGAGCAGAGGGAAGAAAACAGATGTAGGGATAAGCAGCTTTAGTGCCTGCTTGCCAAATCTTTGCTCGTAAACTTTCCCAGGAAGAAAACCTCTGTAAAGCCACTCTTACATTTTTCTCTCTTTTCAAAGATCGAGCCTGACATTTACTCTTTATCGCATCACCCTCTCTGAATGATCTTCTAATGCTTAGAGCCTCTTATGGCGTTGCCGTATCTCCAACATATATGCCCTAATCCCCTCTGATCTGGCAGGAGTTTTTCTTAGATGTGCATGATGAATGCTGAGAGATTTGCTAGCAGGTGGGGCACGGAGCGTTCCCAGGCCCTGTAGGGGCCGGGCACAGCAAACAAAGGCAGTGGATCTAGGATTCACTGCCCTAAGTACTTGTGCATTGAGGGCAGGGAATGGGCTGACGGAGGCCATTCCGCACAGTATTTCTGGCATGTGACATAGAGAAGCTGTTCAGAAAACGTTTGTAAATGTAAAGGTGAGCCTTATCTGTGAAACCGGCCAGGTTGTGTGCTTCTAGTCAGGGATCTGATAAGAGCCTGTGCTCTCAAAAACAATTTGTAAATCTTATCCCTCCTCCCCAGTCAAATAATATAACTGCCAAGATCCCTACATCCCACTTGAATACCTCCAGCGCAGCCCCACGGAGACAAATATTTATATGCCGTGGAAAGAAGGCTAATTCTGGATACAGACTGAGCTGGGGGTTCAAGCTGTCCAGGTTAAATTAGTTTATTCATATAAAGTACCACAGCTATGGGAGGTCAAAAAGGGGTTCTCATTCTCAGCGAGTGTCTCCTAGCAACTCGACTGCAGACTCCTCTGGGAAGCCCCCCCCCCCCATTGTCACTAGCTGCTTCTTCCCCATGTCTCAGATACAGGCTTCCCTCATTTAGACATCTATTCCTTCATCCCTGTTGCTAACTTAAGTTCCCCTGTTGCTAACTTAACGTCCTCATTCAGGGCCTGCCCCAGAGCAAGTGCTCAATGGACAGAAGTTTCTGGCTCAGGGTCCTGGGCACAAAGTGTTGGTGGTGGGTGGTGTGATCGTTCCTGGGACACACTTAGTACTTACTTGTCTTTACCATCCATGTTCGTTTCTTCCCAGAGATTCAATGGTGATCCCTCCTGCTTCTCACACCATTGTTTTTCTCCTCATCACCTTGGCTTTGACCTTCCCAGGGTGGGATGCAACTGTTTGGATCCAACCAACATGTGCTTTGGGGTAGTTCAGAGACTTGCCAAGGAGATAGTCCAGAAGTCCCCTGGGATATTGCATGGAGGATAAAACAGATTCCAGGGATACTGATGCAGATAAGACCCATCTTTGGGGACAGAAGGAGAGAGAGGTGGGGGGTAGAAGTGGGATTCCGCTGGCCCCATCCTTCCTCCTTCTATGCAGGCTCATCCCCAAAGCAAAATAATTCCAGTGAGTTGGGCAGCAGTGGCGGGGATGGGAGTTAATTTTAGAAACTGGAATAGGGAGAGAGATGTGAGCAGCAGGGGCAGGAATCTGTCAAAAGTCAATGAGAAGGGAGAGATGCTGTCATATTCTAGTTACTAGCTGCGTGGCCTTGAACAAGTTACTTCAGTGCTCTGAGCTTCCATTTGTTTCAGTGATGGCTTCCTCTTCAGCTGAATGTGGATGAGCCACAAAATTTAAGGAAACACTGATGAACCGGGACCTGAAAAGAACAGGAGAGAAGCTCTGGGAATCTATGAAGCCACTGAGCCTTAGCTCCCACCCCCCACCCCCTGCCCCCAGTGTTTCAATACAGGCATCAATCAGTTCCAAATCTTTCTCCATCTGTGTATCACATGGTTTAAGACTCAAATTCCAAGGGAAAAAATCAGATTGGCCTAGCTCGGATCATGTGCCCACTCATGCCCCTTTGATTGCCAGTCTCACTAAATTTAATAGATGATGGAAGAGAAAACTGCTCCGTGGAGAGAACTGCTGGATAGGGGCTTGACCACTGGAAAAGGGACTCAACCAACCCTGACAGAGAGAGGCGACATGACAGAGAGAGGACTGCAGTAATACGTAGCTTGACCTTTCTCCTTTCTAGCCCTTTGTATCTCTTACTTGGCCTTCAATGGGCCAAGCCAACTGGCAGCTTGATGGCAAGGGAGCCCACTGATACAGTTTATATGAAGCCAGCCTCCGAGGGAACACAGCAGCATAGAGAAGAGTGTGTAGAGTGTCCCGAAAACATTCATAGCAGTGAAGTCTTTCTTCCCTCTTATCTAGAAAAAGGCTCCATGACTTTTTGTATCCCAGAAAGGAAAATGATGTGTGTAATGTCTGGTTCAGGAAATGCCTGCTAACGTGGAAGTGGCCAACTGCATGAGTCAGCGGGTTTCTCTCCTGTTCTTCTCTGGTGAGCCTCATCTCAGCAAGGCCCCGCTCCAGCTGTGGGTGGGTGCCCCCTCCTTGACGAGCCTCATGGAGGCTGTGGGTGGTAGTTCCTCCTATGCTGGTGGCTGCCTGAGCTCCTGCCAAGGCTGAAGGAAGCCACTTCAAAAGATACCACCACCACCGCTGATAAATGGAATCAGAAGGACCCTGCTTCAGCCTGGACTGCTTCTGAGTGCTTTTCACCAGGCCCTGTTGTTGAGGGTACATTCTTCTTCTGAGTGGATTTGGGGATGGGATGCCTCTCTGCCAGGCAGCCATTTGTCAAGTACAAACTCATCCCTCAGTGTTCAGAATGTAGTGAGAGGGGTTCAGCCTGAAGGGAAAGAAAATGGGGCTTCTGCCATGGATCGCCTGTGTGTTCCCACTTGTTCTTTGCTACATAAGGTTGGAATACTTTTCAGTTTACTCTTAGGAAAGAAGGAACTTGTCATCTCTGAATGCATTAAAAAATAGACTGACTCAAGTCAAATTTACAGTTTTCTTCCATAGTTTTCAGATGAATCCAATCACTGTGATTCCATGTTTTAGGAAAATAGACAAAAATAGATACTTATCATAAATGAATATTTCATTTTCATAAGGGCAACATGCTATAATGAAGGGGGCACCGCAGTGGGGTTTCCAAACCTGGATATTAGTGTCAGTTCAACTTGGGAAAGTCATTTCTCCTCTGTGAGTCTCAGTTCCAACAGTTGCCGTGAGAGTTGGGTAGATAAGAAAGTGAAGATTCAAATAGTCACTGTGACCCCGTATGGCTAGAAAAAGCTCCATAGCAGATGGGACAGAAAGGATTGATGGCTCTAGATGGGAGGCATTTTTAAAAAAAATAGAAATGAAAGCTACTTTAATGAAAAGGGAACTCGGAAATGAGACAATTAAATATAACTAAACACATTTTAAATATAAATACCATGTGTTTCCTGATTAGTGTCAGGTAACTATCTCAACTATCTATCCCGAATTCTGGTCTACGCGGAAAAGGTCAGAGACAATTACAAAGAAGGTGCTTCAGAGGAGGGAATACATTGTGATCAGGGAGGGCTGCAGTCATTAGTGATTTATCTCCCCTCCCCGGTTTTATTAAAATATAATTGCCACATAACATCATATTAGTTTAAGGTGTACAACATAAGGATTTGATCGATGTATGTATTGCAAAATGATTACCAGAGTAAGTTTAGTTAACATCCATCATCTCACATAGTTACAATTATTTTCCTGTGATGAGAACTTTTAAGCTCTACTCTCTTAGCAGCTTTCAAATATACAATACAGTATTATTAACTATAGTCACCGTGTTGTACATTACCTCTCCAGAACTTATTCATTTCATAATTGGAAGTTTGTGCCTTTTGCCCACCTTCACCAATTTCCCCACCCCTCAGCTCCCACCTCTGCCAACCACAGATCTGTTCTTTGTGTCTATTCTTTACCTTTTAAGTTTCTTGAGTTGTGGCTTTAAAGGTTCACATTGCATTTTTCTTTATGCCTTTTTATGTGTTAGTATTTTCCTAATAAAGAAACGTGGATGGGATTGTTTGTACAACATGGTTTTGCTTTTGATCTCAAGGTGAGGGAGAAGTAGTGAGGCAGTAACACGAGAAAACTCTGGGATTTTGGATTTAGGCTCAAATCCTAAGGTTGCTACACCCTGGCACTGAGTCCTCTCAACTATAAAAATTAAATCGTCATATTTACTTCAGAAGATTAGAGATAAAGACGTAAAAGTCTTTACCTAGGTCATGCATTAATGGGGGCTCTTCTGATCTTGACATTCGTTCCTGTTGTCTACGTCTGTCTAATGCCACTCAGAGCTCTTAGGGAGGAGGAGGCTGAGACACACACTGTTGGATTTGGTTGTTTAGTGAGCCTCACCATGCGGTTGTTCTTTCTTCTCTAGGGCACTTAATATTGAACGTGCCCCCAAATGAATGACAGGGCATTGGGCAAACCAGTTAGTTTCCTCAAGCTACTCTGAGAAATGGTAGCAGCCATACAGATATCATGTGAAAATCTCAGTTAGAATGGAAACAAATTTCCAAGGGAAAAGTGGGACAGGAATCCATCAGGAGGCTGGAACTTTGCAAGTCAGCAAGGAAGCCCCTCGGCCAACTCTGTGACAAGAATCCCTTCCTTTAGTGGAAGATAGAGGCAGCCTGGAGTAGCAGTGAGAGCATGGACTCGAGTGCCGGATGGCCCAGGTTTGAACTTAGACTTTTCATTTCTTGACCGACTTTGGACAATTTATTTAACCCATCTCTACCTCAGTATCTTCACTTGAAAAATGGTAACAGTCGCTATACCCAAAGTAAAGGGTTTTTACGCCAATTCTGTGCACTGATATTATTGAAGTGCTTAGAACAGCACCTGGCACATAGTAAATGGTACATAAATATTTTTTTAATAAAAGAGGAGCCCAGATGGTAAAATCTCTGGTTCAGGAAATTCCTAATAATTTGGAGGTGGCCGAAGGTATGAGTCAGCGGGTTTCTCTCCTCTATATTTTTAATATGGATCCTTGAGGAGAAACTTTCGATTATTATTCATGGGCTTAGGAGTCAACTTCCCTACTATTAATTATTGTTAACGAACCTATATGTCACTTGGGGCCTCTCTGCCCACAGAGATGTTAGTAACTTTGGCTTAATATCCTAGGATTCAATGATTGGGATAAGTGTAGAGTCCTCTCCCTGACTTTGGAACATGTTTAACTAATACTGTGAAAGGGGCTGGAAATTACAGCTAAAGTATATTTCTCTCTCATGTAAAAGGGAGTCTGAAGGTTCCTGTCTCAGTGTAGGATGATGCTATTTTGTCAGCAGAAATCCAGATTCCTTCTATCATTCAGATCCATCCATAGCTTCCACTCCCAAAGTCACTTCATATTTTCAGACCGCTGCTTCTGGAACTCTAGCCATCACATCCAGTTGTAGGCCAGAAGAAAGTCAGAAAAGTCAAAGAAAAAGAAAGAAAGAAAAGCATATTGACTCTTTTTTAAGGAGACTTGGTAGAAATTGTAGAAATTAGTTCTGCCTTTATCTCTTTGGCGAGAATTGAATTACATGGCCTTACCTACATATTAGAGGGATCTAAATACAGTAGCACCTCGGTTTTCGAACGTCTCCGTTGATGAACATTTTGGTTTACGAACGCTGTAAATTTTATGGATCTATGGTATCATTAGCTCATAAAATTCATGCTAAATTTGCAGTTTTACAGGTTGATTTTAAAGGTCTGGAATGGATTAATCCATTTTGCATTGCTATCTATGGGGAAACCGTGCCCTGTTTTCGAACATTTCAGAACTTGAATGGTCTTCCGGAACGGATTACATTCGAAAATCGAGGGACCACTGCAGTCATTCAGACGAGTGCATGGTCAAACTTACGTCACTGTCCCCAGGAACACTTTTTTCTATGAATCTCCCTTACCCTCCCCAAAACTTTTATAAAGCCAGCGCGTCCAACTGTGACTTTGCTGCTGCACACAGGTCCCTGGAACATTATCTAGCTCCTATCCTGTTTTCCTGTAGCTCTTTGAGGAACTCAAGTGACCAGCCAGTTAAAAAGCTGGAGAATAATAACAAGGGTGCCAACCATTAATATTATCAAGTGCCTGCCATATACCCAGTGCTTCTGTTACATACGTTTAATCTTCACCATAACCTACTGAGGAGGCCGCTGTCAGCTCATTATCAGCATTGAGCAAATCCAGGTTCAAGAGACAATAGTCAACAGCACGATTTTATTTTTAAACAGTGCTTACATTTTTTTTTTTTTTTTTTTTTTTTGTGGGCCATGCATTCATTCACTTATGTGTTCTTTCATTCAATATTTCCTATTTTTACAAAAGCTCAATGAGAGCATACATAGCAAATTGGGATTGTCAGCAGGGTCAAATAGTCAAATACGATCTATGTTTTATGTGATTTTCCATCTAATATTCTTCTCAATTCTTCTCTCATCCTGGGCAGATAAGCCCACTTCCTTCGCCTGTCTCTGCAGCTATAGTAGTTTCCAGATCCCTCATGATAAGTCTCCTCTTGCCACATTCTGGTTTACCAATGCGATTCTTGAATGCAGCACTCAGACTTGAATCTAATTCCTCGATGTGGACAGTCCAGAAAACAAACAAACAAAAAAGCAAGTCTTTGTTCATGATAGTTTTAGTATAGATGGTCAGATAAAAGAGAAAAATTAACTAACTAAAAAAAAAAAAAAAAAGGTTGTCTCATTCACACCCAGTGCTAAGCCTAGCATAAGCTGGTATTGCATTTTTGGAAGAGCTTGGGCTGTACTGTTTAGCGATGATTATATTTAATGGAACGTGAGAACTGCCTACAGATGTCTGAAGGGTTGTCATGTGGAACTGAGATTACAGTTGACTTTATTGCTCATTCTAACTTTCTACTAATAATAACTGTTATTTATGGAGCACTTTCAAAAATCAGCTACTGTGCTAAGAGTATGATTTGGAATACCTTTATTCCCTATAACAACTTTATTATTTAGGAGTTATTATTTCTATAAAACAAAGGCAGCTAAGGTTTCGAGAGTTAAATCACCTACTTAGGCATACTCAGAGAGTAAGTAGCAATAATGAGCATCAAATCCATGGCTCTGCGGACTAACACGAAAGCAGTGAAATTACTGAATTTCGGGCCATTCTCATTTCTGCTCAGGGCCTCGGTTTCTCACCTGTAAAATAAGAAGTTGGAGTCATAGTGTTTATATAAGCAGTAGTATGATGAAGCTGACTCTGAGAACTGATAGGTTTTATTTTCAGAAGTTTTGTAAGCCAGTTTTAAACATAGCCATTACTGCCAAACTATATAAACTTCAAAGTAAACATATGATGTTAAATTTAAAAATAATAAATATTTCAAACTTATCATTTACTAATTATTTTAATACACTTGACGATTATCTATGCTCTCGATGCTGTTTATATCTATTGTATCTGTATGGTGGGAATATTATAAGATGCTGTGCTAATGGCCAGCTTTGCCCAGCTTCCTGTTCAGTGAGGTCATGTTGGCTTGATATCTGCCAGGTGGGAGTATTTACACCATGGAAATCAGCAAATCATACAAATCAAGGCTTGGTTTATTGTTTTGTTCATTGTACTGACTTAGAAAAGTGATGGAAAGTATTAGTAATACAGATTCAAGGTAAAAGTGTGTCATATCAATAGATACTTCATGTGAGTAGCAAAAAAAAAAATTGAGGAAATAGTCTCCAATATTTGAAAACTACTATCCAATTCAGAAAAAAGTCACTCATGTGAGTAGCAAAAAAATAAAAATAAAAAAAATATTGAGGAAATAGTCTCCAATATTTGAAAACTACTATCCAATTCAGAAAAAAGTCACTCTCATTGATGAAGGAGAGAAGTTTTTGTTGTTTCACTGTTGTCTCATTCATTAACATAAACGAAAAATGTCAACCAACATTCATTCGTCAGTTGCAACCATAGGTTAACTACAATGAAAAGAATACTCGTACAATAAAATTATTGAACACATTCAGTGAGAAGCAATTGGCTTTATTTATAATAAAGAATATTATATTTTTATTTGTGTTGTACATCTTTCATAGCAACAAAGTTAACTATAAATGTTTAAATACAAATATATGTGTATCCACATGTAAAAGGCTGGAGAGCTGGTTGTTAAATCTTTACTGGCACGTCACTGCTTATGAGATCTTTCTCATCTTTGGTATTTTAGGAGTCCAGCTAGAACCAGTCATTTCAACAGTTCTGGGATCTTGTTTCTTCACCTCAGGCAACCCCTTTTTTTTAAGTTTCTGTTTTTCTGGATACTTCAGTTAATAATTAGTTCACATATATCATTTTGCAAGATGCTAAGCGCTAAGGACACTTTGAGGAAATGCAGCAGGTGACTATAAACGAGGAAGCTATGAGGGCTGTAGAGAGCTGCCCCATGCTGGCCAAGGGTTTGAAGCCTGACACCTCTCAGGTCCTCGTGCAGGCAATGGGAACTTCTGATTCATGTGACTCTGGGCAGAGCACCCATGTGACATCCTCCGTGGTACTGACAAAAACTCTAGAGACAATAGGTTGGAATCAATAAGGAAAAGCACGTCGCAGCACCCATGTGACATCCTCAGGGAGGCTAGTGCTATGAAGAAGTTGTCTGATAGTCACCTGCTGCATTTCCTCAAAGTGTCCTTAGCACTTAGCGTCTTGCAAAATGATATATGTGAACTAATTATTAACTGAAGTATCCAGAAAAACAGAAACTTAAAAAAAAAGTGTTGCCTGAGGTGAAGAAACAAGATCCCAGAACTGTTGAAATGACTTTGTGTGCACACATACACAAACACACATGCAGACACACATACACACTCATACACACATGTATACACACATGCACATGCATGCACACACATACATACACGTATACACACATACACACGTGTGTGCATACACACACAATATACCTTCTCAGTAATGGAGTAAACCGATTTTGATTTAATTCATAGTCTCAAAAATAACTCTATACACATTATTCTAGTATAAGCTATAAACCATAGTAAATCTGTATTTTGGTAATACTCCCCATGCATAGGTTTCAGGACGCTTTCCTAAGAGCTGGGGAACCAGTGACTGTCTTTAGGGAGAATGACAGTATTTGATTTATGCTTTAAGTGCTTATCAGTGATGGAGACAGAATAATTTTGAGTGGTATTCAGAAAGCATCTAGCTACCAAGCTTTAAAAAAATAATGACTGTAAGTCAGGTGGTGAGTTTTCCTCAAGATATTTAAAAAAGTATTTTGTGAGAGACACAAAAGAAAGAAAGGAAAGAAATGGAAAGAAAATCTCTCAAAATGGTTGCACCTTGTCCCCTCCCTTGTGCATTTCAAAGAAGCCGTTCAAAGCTAGCACATTCTAACACATAAACCAGGGCTTTGCAACCAGCCTGATTATCAATTTATGTTCTTTTTTTTTTGAAACAACTTGTATTTTGCAATTTATTCTCCCTTTTAATTATTACAACAACGACTTAGAATGATGTTTCTCTTAACTCAGAGACTGTATTCTCATTACACCCGCTGCATTGCTGGTGATTTTCTTACCAGGTTTGGCTTTCGACAGCGGGTATGGGCTTTGTATCTTCCCAGGCCAGTCTGTCTGGAAAGGGCTTATGGCAGCACTACTCTTTTCTCACCTCAGCTTCTGGAATGTCATTTCCTCAGTTTCCTCATCTGCCAGGCTGGAATAATATCACCTTCTCTGGGTGTATGATGGGAACCAATGAAAGAGCTCTCGGCTGATGCTTTCTTTTTCTGTAACAATTCCTGAGCCTTCCCTTTTCTCTATAACTCTTCCTTATCCATCTTCACGGCCCCTTTAGCTGTGCTGACTTCTGTGAGCAAACCCTGGACTTTGATTAGAAGGGTTGGTCCCATCCCTTCCGTGTGGCTAATCATTGTCTGGGCCTTTCCCTCAATTGTGACACAAAGGGTCCATTAATTGACCTCTGACTTAATGACTCCTTCTGATTTATCTCAGCATCATTTGTGGTTTGTTTTTATGTCGTCTAATTTTGATTAATCATTGTCTATGTACCGAACACTGATCTAAACAATTTATAAACGTTTGCTTCATTTTTATATATTTTAGGTGGTATTTTAATTAAAAAATATTAAGGTAATTATGTTATTATCCCAGTTGGCAGATGAAGAGGTGGAAGCACTCAGAGAATACCCAAGTTTTCCAAAGGTTTTGCAACTATTAAGGAAGGAAGTGAGGTGGGAGGGAGACCAACTATTCTGACTTTAAACTACAAAGCTTTGATGAAAATCCTTCACCACCTACCCAATCCACTGCAGGGCTCTCTTTGGGCACCACCGTTTCCAGCATCAGTTCCCCTGACTCAGTGAGGTGGACCATTTAGCTCAGGCCCTTTAACCATTGAAACCGTTTCTGTGGTCACTACTGACTTAATCTCACTCACACAGGGGACACTGCTTTCCTGCTTTTCCTCCCTTCCTCTCTTCTTTATTCCTTTCCTCTGGTTCTCCTTTTATTCCCATTGACAAAACTTAATTAATGTCTATTTTGGTCCAGGAGATATACTCAGATTCAGATAAGAGGATTCAGAAAAGAATAAGACATTATTGCTGGTCTCAGACATTGCACAATGTAATTGAGTGGAAGGGCAAAGATAGAGCTTTACACAGGGAAATGGTAGTGCCATATATTATGTTCCTTTGAGAGGCAGAGAGAGCAAGAGATAAGGAGAGATAGGAAGAGAGACAGAACACAGGCTCGGCGAGCCACACAACCAGGCAGGGGCACAGAGACAGGGCACAGAGTGGACAGAACTATTAGCTCTCCCTGGGGAGTTTTGGGGAAGAGACCCCAGAGGTGTTCATATCTGAATTGGGTCTTGAAGAAAAGTTGAAATTTTATATAAAAATCCAGGGAATCCCAGGCAAAAGAGGACACTAAGGCAATAGCCCTGTTTTGCCTTAAGACTGGAGCATCCATGGGTCTGTCCTTGGGGGAGGAGTGATGGAAATAGGTTGAAAGTATGGCTTTCGACAACATCTAAGGGCTGTGTCCATACTTCCTATATTTAGGTATAAGCTGGTGAGCACTAGAGAGCCCTTGAAGGGTTTTAAATCATGTTAGGTCTATCCTTGACAAGCTTTTCTTGGAAGCACTGTGGAGAAGAAACTGGAGGAAGTGGGAGGTTGAGCAGAAAGCTCTTGTGGAAGTTTCGTTAAGAAATGATGAGGGTCTGAACTATGGGGGTGAGAGTGAAGAGAGTGAGGGAGGGGTGGATGTGAGAGAGATTTGTTGGTGTAGAACGGGCAGGACTTAGGGATAGAGGAGGAAGGGGGAAGATGACCCCAAGATGGACCGCTGTGACTCCTCACCCCCATTATTTCTTCCTCTTCAGCCCTCCCAACCTAACTGCATCCCTCCCTGCCTTCTTGTCACCTGCCCTTGTGACACTTAGAACACAAGGGCCCTTGTGGGCAAAAGAAGCCCCGAGTCAATAGATTCAGTCCTGACTCGGCCCCTAGCCTGCAGCCCTTTTATCGGGATTCTGTAGCCCAACCATGCCTCACGGCTCTGGTCTTGTAACCTCCTTGTTCCCCAGTGCTGCTCCTGCCAGCTTTGGGAATGTTCTGATTTTTCTCTTTTTTTGTAAATCCCAACCACAGGATATGTGAACTAATCGCCAAAATTCACAGTCTTCTATAAAGTAGAAATTGAGAGATCATTGCTTCAGATTATGCTGAAATTAAAGTGTCCTTCTACTTTTGGTAGATAATGTCAACATGGAGAAACATTCATTCATTCATTCATTCATTCATTCATTCACTCATTCATAAACATATTCATGGAGCTGGCAGATGGCAGATGAAGAAAATACAAGGTAAACATTGTCTCCGCGAATATGAGGATGACTAAGGTCCCTGCTGCCATGGAATGTACCCTGTCTTGTTGGAGAGGCCGATGATGAAACCGGTGGGCCGTGTAATAGAATAATGATAGATGCCATGACAGGCAGGGAAGCGATATTCAGGTGGCAGCGGTCAGAAATAAGGGTGAGACCTGCTTGAAGTAGGTTCATACGAGAAGCCCTCTCTGATATTGAAGTTCAGAAAGACTAGTGAGAAAGTAGCCGCAGCTTGCAAAAACACATGACTACAGTGCTACACAAATGACAAAATGGAAATCAATATTGACCAGGAGTAAAGGTAAACATTGAGCCACACTTTTCATATCCCTACAGGAAGCCAGTGAGGAAGTCATAAAGTGCCATGCCACATGCTGAAGGGACCCTTCGTTTTTAAGAAACCCACATTCTCCTTATGTATGGAGGCACACATGGGTCTATTAGAGAGACAGTCCACCAGGGATGGCAAACACTTTCTAGAAAGAGAGGGCTGGTAAATATTTTAGGCCTTGGGGGCCACGTAATCTCTTTTGCAGCTACTCATCTCCACCATTGCAGCCTGAAAGCAGATACCTGTAATGCCTGAACGAGTCCGTGTGCGTGCGAAGAATATTGTATTTATGCATGTGGCTATATGAGTTTTCATGCCACAGAATATGATTATTTTGATATTTTTCCAGCCATTTGAAAACTGAAAATCTATTCTTAGCTCACAGGTTTACGAAAACAGGCAAGGGGGCCATATTTGGTCTGCAGACTGTTTGCTGGGCAAGGTGATTAAAAGTGCAAACTCTTCAACAAACTGCCTCGGTTTGTTCCCAAACTGCTTTCGCCAGCAGTGCACTTACATGTCCAGGTCAGAGAAAATTGACTTTGATCTTGCTCTGTTCTCTTTCTTATCTTTCTATCCTTGTCTTCTAAGGCAAGCTTCTTAAAAGAGTAAGCTAGACTCCCTCTCTGTGGCAAATTGTGTTTTACAAAAACGGCTTCAACAATACTTTTGGTCTCTGATGCTCTTCCAGAATTCTGAACCCCCTTCACCCCCATCAAGACGTGGTATTGACGTTCCTCCCCTTGAAACTGGACAGGCCTTTGTGAATACCTCCACTAACAGAGCGCTTCAGAAGTGATGCAATGACACTTATGAGCTGGGTCGTAAAAGGCAACACAGCTGCTGCCTGCCTCTCTTTCAGGACATGTGCCTGTAGACCTTGAAGCTGCCATGCAGGGAGTATGGAATGACTATTATTTCCATTGAAAGGCTTTCATTAGACTTCTCCAAAGCGGATGTGACTGTAGGCAAAAAAAAAAAAAAAAAAAGCCAACAAACAAAAAAACAAAAAAAACCCCAAGCAAACAAACTGTCCCTGTGCATTATGTGACTGGAATATAAGAAACCTGGGAGCTGAGGCCATCATCTGTGCAGAGCCATTCCCTGGAAAGCTTTGATAACAGGTTAGGATCTTGGACTGGATCTTGAAGGCCCCCTGTGGCCAGTGGAGAGTTTTATGGGTAGGAGCAGAACGGACAGGTTTCTGTTTTGGAAGGACCACTCTGGCTGAAATAGAAAGGCTGGATTCGAAGGCAGTGACAATGGGTTTGAGACCTGATTAGAGGTCCCTTATATGGTCTGGATGATGAGAACTTAAAGGAGGGCGGTGGTAATGGACATGGGCGTGGATGAGGGAACCGAATCTAGAGATGTTCTAGAGATAGAGTGGAAAGGAGAACACTGTCCAGCTGATGGACATCAGAGAGTTGCTCTTGTAGTATCTTCTCCTACTGCCTTGTGAGTAGAATAGATCTTTTTTTCATGTAGCTAAGGCTCCTAGCCTGATTTTCCTTTTCATGATTTTTCTTTTCCTCCTGTCAATATGCAGTACAGTTCCCACGTGGGCGGTTCCTCTCTTTCCTCTTCAGCAGACACGGGGAACCGTTCCTTGAAAGCAAGATGGCACAGATAAGCTCACAGCTGGCCTGCCAGTGCTGCAAAGGGCTCCTCTGTGCTCCGCCTGTGAAACACCTGCTCCTGTGGGCCACAGACCTGGTCCCCTGAAAATACCCTGGGAACCCTGTCCCAAAGCATCCTCCCAGCTGTTATCTCTACCCCATCACTGTGTTCTGGGTTTTTAGTCTGGGAGATTACATCTTGACATGCCTGAGTGGAAAGATCATATCCTTGTAATTTTTCACCTGTATAATTTCTCAGCTGCCTTAGTTTAACCTGGTGTATTTATGGCCTAACTGTAATTTAGGAGGATACATAGAAACTGCCAATTTCAAAGGACAGCTCTTTCAAATTGCTGCTCAGAACAGCTTTCTGAGTGAGTGTAGTGAACTGTGGTAAAACCGATCATTTCAGTCAATTAGATTTTCAGGCCAGTCACTTTTTACTGTTCTGAGAGAAAGAAAGCATCTGAAAGCTAGAATCAATCAATTACAGTCTAAATGTAGAAAGGAGGAAGAAATTAAAAAAAACCATATTTACATATACAGAGGGTGCCAAAAAAATGTGTACACATTTTAAGAAAAGAAAAAACTATTAAAATTGTACTCAATATATAGAGATAACAGGAGATGAATGCAAGTCATGTTTGACGTCTGCAATGACAAGAGGTGCTCAGAGTGGTTCCCATCAGCGTCCAGACACTTCTGATTACGGTGAACTACTGCGTGAGCAACGTTGACCAAAGCGTCCACTTGGATACATTGTTTTGGGCACCCGTATATATTTTGTAGAGATGAACCTTATAGCGGTCACTAGAGTTCTATTATAGAGTGTTCATTTTACATAAAGCAGAAGTCACCATTAAAAAAACAATGCCTAACAAGATCCTTTGGATAGAAATTGGGGTCAAAGAATTAAAAAGTTGAGATAGGAAAATAGAAATGCCTAGCTAAAAAAGGGAGGGCTTGTTAAACAAACACCTAAGAAGAGCCAATCAGGTAGGATTTTTTTTTTTTTTTTTGTAAAGAATTTACTGACCCAGATTCAGAAAGTTCTATGACTTAATTACTGGTAATTGAAATAGGGCAGAAGACCGCTAGTTCTGAAGATATACAGTAGGTCTTCTGTGACTTCATTTGCTTTATCCAACTGGAGTCTGGATTATAATGTTTAGAGATTCTCAATGAAGAGATTATGCTTTCTCCTTAGACAACTGAACATCACAACATCACTATAAAGAACATGAAAATACACTAATTGTCTTATAATATGTACTTTGCAATTTCAAATGCATAAATCTTTCAAAATATTTTCTCACATTAAAAAAAAAAAAAAAAAAGTTTCCTAGGGACAGGAAAAAGAGGAAATAGGCCAGAACTGGATTTGGGTCATCCAACAGCACTCGTTATTATGGTGTTTTGAACTGCCCAAGAATGAACGCTCTGCCTTCAGACCCACCCTGAAGACTTAAGACAGTGTTTAAATGACACCTTTTCCACACAGCCACCCATGACCACTTCAGTCCATGACAGTCACTTCCCCCTCTGGCCTGCTACAGCAGTTGCCCATGCCATTCACCCAAAGCCCTCTTTTAAACAGTAATACTTCTTGCATGATCTCGCAGCAGGAGCATCTGATTTCCATAAACAGGTCTGGATTTGGCTCCTTGTAGCACCACTTCCAGCCAAATATGTTTGGGTAAGTATATCAGCCAGGATGACAGAGACCATACTGGGGAGATAAGTAGAGGTGATTAAATACAAAGGGATGAAGAGGGTCCATCCCTAAGGCAAATAGGAGAGGATGAGACAATCTAAGAGTAGCAAGAGCAGGAAGCCACTAGTAACAGAGGGCTTGGAGGGAACCGGGGAAAGATAGTGCTTGGAAGCCAGGAAACAGAGCAAAACTAGGGCAGGGCTGCTGTGTGGGAGATTGCACCACAGAGGGGGAGGGTGGGCTGTCTGGAAAGGATTTGGAACCACTTCAGAGGAGACGCAGCCACTGTCAGAGATACTGCCTGAAGCAGAACAGGAGGGGAGAAAGTCCCTGGTCTCTCCCCTCTTCCAATGTTCCATTTTCTACCAATGCCACCCAATGGCAAAATCTACCTGGGAGCCAACTGACAAGGGCACCTCAAAAATGTGCTCCCCAGTGTACTGCACAGAGTGGGGGTCAGGGGATGGATTTGAGGGCAATGTACAAATCACTGACACAGTAAGTCATTTAGCTTCTGAACAACTGTATTCTCCTCTGTCAAACTCTAAAGCGATGTCTTTCTAACCCACTTGTTGAGAGTATCATGTGAGAACATTTACATATAAAATTGTGAAGACTACAAATTGAAACTTCTTGATGATACTTTGGAAAAATGTTGTAGAGATTTAAAATGTTAGGTGATGGCAGTTCCACTTCTAAAAAAATAGAAAGTAATAAATATGCATACAGATGTAGGCACAAAAATGTATACCTCAGTGTCTATAATACTGAAAGTTGTAAGGAACCTAAAATAGGTGTAATAAATTCAGGGCTTAAAAAAAAAAGAATTTCTTTCTTCAAGGATGTTTTCCTCATTCTACACAGCATGAACAAAAGATTGTAAAAACAGGATGAAATGCTATGGAGATCCAGAGGTCAGAGAAGACACTGACTATCTTCCCTGTTTAGATGTCTAGATGTATGACACACAGTGTTGGTATTATATGGACTACAGACATGTTAGGGGGGCATTTTTCATATTTGTATCCAAATGGGAAAATTCTTCCAGATGAAGATTAAAAAAAATTTGATCAGTTTTCAAAATTTTGAAGCTCACACAGTAAAGAAGCACTGGGGTCACGAGAGTTAATGCTTAGAGTAGTGAGAGGTGACACAGCAGAATTAGCATCCAAGTAACCTGTGAGTTCATTCCAGTCTGGTCCTGATTCCACTGGTGACCATCTTCAGACCTCTGCTTCAGTTTCCTTGTGTGAATAAGGAAAACCAGACACAGCTCCTGGACACCACTGCCAAGCACTTGGCAAACGACTGAACCTGCTCTCCCAGGATCTGAGCCTCCATGGGTAACTCACTCCCCAGCCTGGCTGGTCTGTCCTCTTTATACTCATTCCGCTGATAACTATCAGCACAGTCAGCCCCCGTCACATTGGAATCATGCTTCAAACATTAAAGTAAGATGCTTAGATTTGCATTTAAGAACCTCCCCCCATCCCCCCCCACACACACTCACACACACCCTTTGTCTACCCTAAAGTACCCTACAAGCTTTATCTTTCTGAGTCCAAAATGCATTCTTCTTGGGAAGGGTCAGAACATGTTTTGGATTCTAGCTTCATGGCTTCATAGAGATTTGATCTTTTGCAATTAATTTACTCTCCCTGATTAAGGACCATAAATAACAGAAGTGAGGAGGTTGGGACAGGTGTGAGGCCATAGTAGGTGTTTAGTATTTTTTTACCTTGTTCCTTTTGTTCCAATACTATCTTGTGCCCCGGGCAAAGGTATCGTTTACCTTCCCTACAAAATATCTCATATGTTCACCTCTTCATGTCTTTACTCATATATTCTTTTTGCCTGGAGTGTCCATCTCTGTCCTTGATGTGCCATTCGATTGTGGTTTCCTCCATGAAGACTTACTTGGTTAACCGAAATAAAAAAGACATTAGAAGGAAAATTCAATAGTCCCTTTTCTGAATGTGATGAAGGCACTAACTCCTTTAACTATATGTTTTAAATTTCTATTTGTTTTGTCCTCTGTCTTCAATGTCTTACCTATGTCTCTAACCCTAAGACCAAACCAAAAACGATGCTAATATAGAACGAGACTAGACCTTGCAATTAGACAGACATACCTAGGTTTGAGTTGGCAAAACACAATAAGTGTTTGAGATATTTCTGCCAAATGCTATTTAAGAGGATGTTTCCTTTTCAGCAGGTTGGGATCATTAGCAGAAATGAAATAAATACCCTAGACAAAGGAAGAGCTATCCCAATGCCAGTGTTAAGCTGGAATGTTTTCTAGTCCATTCCGTTTTCTTGCTTAGCAAGCACTGAGCTTCCTGCTTCTGGTTTGGACCTGAAGTGGAGGTTCCCAAATCCCAACAGGAAGGTCATACTTGTGGTCTCCCTCCCTCACTGAAACCTCTCTGAAACCTGAAGCAGTGGAATTTCATGTGGGTGTCATTTTCTCAAGAGATTTCCAGCTGCAATTCCCAGAGCAGAGGTGGGCCACTGTATGCTATTAGAAAAGTAACAAAGAGGAAGAACGGTTGTGGATCTAAGACTCCCTTATTATCTTGCCAAGTGTGGGTTCAATAATTAAGAAGAGTTCCTGTGGGGAGTGGTGGGATTTTTAAATATAGGATAGAATCTCAGTAACTTGAGTTATGCTAGTAGATTTCCACATAAAGGCATGGGAAAGGAGAAGATTAATCCACCCATCCATCCATTTATTCATTTGCAAATATTGAGGACTCATGGTATGCCAGATACTGTCCTCAAAGGAGGTCCTTTTTAGCACTATTGAGAATCTACTTCTGTGAACTGTAGGGGGTCCACTTAGAAATTCAGATGCATAAATAAGATTATTACATGAATTCTTTAGTTCCATGCACATTTATGAAGAACTTTACAACTCAAGAAACTGTGGTAGTCACTGGTGATGCAAAGATGAGCACTCATTGAGTGCTAGCCATACGCTAGATGCTTTTGCATATGAGACCTTAATTTTCACAACAATCCATGGATATAATCACCACTGCTTTATAGCTAATAAAAGTAAAGTTTGGAGAGGTTTTGCAATTTTCACAGGAAACATAGTTAATCAGAACCAAGATTCAACTCATTATTTGAACATTTATCTACTGATGAGCATTTATATGGTTTCCAATTTGCAGCTATTATAAAAAGTGATGTTATGATCATTCTTGTTCTTGCCTTTTGTATGCACATCACCACTTTTGTTTTGTATATACCTAGAAGTAGACTTGCCGGGTCATAGGATATGCATGCACATATGTGAAACTGTAGTACACGTTAGCAGTTGATATAGTCTGTCCCTACATTGTTTTTTCATAATTTTAATTAGTGGATGTGGCAAATTCTGTTCCTCAAAGATGGCCACAACAATATCTTCCATCTCACGTAGAAAAAAACCTAGGATTATGGGTCACAGACACAGCCAAACTCCTCAGCAGCAATCAAACCCAACTCACCGGCCATGTGACTAAGCCGTCTTGAAAATGAAATTTGCAACTCGCAGATGAGCTGCTCTAGCTGGTGCTGAGAGTACAAACAAGTCATCTCTGCTGGTTCTCGCCAAATTTCAGATTCATAAGCAAAATAAATGTTTTTTCATTCTTTTAAGCCACAAAGGTACTATCAGCGTATTAAGTTCTGTGTCCAGTAGGACTGTGACTTTTTTTTATCCGTATTAGATCTTTGTGTTAGATTCTTCATGTCTCTTCTCTTTAACTGTTTAGTCTCTTTTTTTACAATGTTCTGCATTCTGCAGTTGTGATAGCAGAACTTCCCCAACCCCCGGACAATACAATATTTAGCTTTTCCTTGTAGTGTACAGCTCTTGCTGATATTCCATATCCCTTGATCAGTTCTCTTATCTTCTGTTAGTTCAGGAATAAACTAGAAATAGTGATTTATCTGGGACCTACTTCCTACTTTTTTATTAAATTTATTGAGGTGACATTGGTTAATAATACTATATAGGTTTCAAGTGTACAATTCTGTAGTACAACATCTGCGCATTGCATTGTATTCACCACCCAAAGTCAAATCTCCTTCCACTACCAGGGATTTGATCCCGTTTACCCTCTTCTACCATTCCCCCTCCCCCTTTACCCTCTGGTAACCACTAAACTGTTGTCTATGTCTGTGAGCTTTGTTTGTTTGTTTGTTTTTCTTATTCACTTGTTGCTTTCAGTTTTATATCCCACATATGAGTGAAAACATACGGTTCTAGACTTTTCCCATCTGACTTAATTTCACTTAGCATGATAATCTCAAGATCCATCTATGTTGTTGCAGATGGCAGTATTTCATCTTTTTTTATGGCTGAGTAATAGTCCATTGTGTGTGTGTGTGTGTGTGTGTGTGTGTGTGTGTGTGACATATTCTTGATCTAATCATCTATCAAAGGACACTTTGGTTTTTTCAATGTCTTGGCCACTATGAATAGGGATACATAAATCTTTATGAATAAATGTTTTTAAAAATTTCAGGTAGATATCCAGAAGAGGGATTGAATTACCTAGTCTTTTATACTTCCAAAACAAAAACAACCAAAAACCAAAAAAAGAAACAAATGAAAAATTATTTTCAGAAACATAAAATACAATTTCCTGAGCTGAAAAAGAAAATCAGAATATATGGACTGAAAGAGCTCACCATATTCTCGGTACAAAATAAGAATGTGGAATATTTTGTGAAATTTTAGAATTGCAAAGAAAATGGAAATAATTCTAAATGTCTAATATACTGAGTGCTGCAGTGGGAGGAAACAGATTATTTTCAGAGGAACAAATCAGCCTGACATAGGACTTTTTCAGAAAACCATAGAATCATGAAGGATAAGCATTATGTTTTAAGAACTCTATATCAAACCAATATAGTTGTGTGTGTGTGTGTGTGTGTGTGTGTTAGACAGAAAGACATTCTCAGATATCTAAGGATTCAGAAAGTATATCTCATAAAGAAACTGTCTTAAAATACATTTGAAGATACATCACTAAATATGTAGTATTTATCTTCATATCCCATAGACCCAGGTTTCAGAAATTGCTCTAATATGTTCTAGTTGAGAGACCTTAAATCTCCTCCTTTCCTCATTGATTTCCAGGTTGATGTTTGTTACGCTTATGCTTTAATTATTCATAAATACTGGCCTAAAGTCTTTGAAGGTAAAGAACAAGTTGCATAACCTCTTCTCTTCGACAACATGTTCATAGGGCCAGAGACATAGTGCCAGTGGTCAATAAATATAAGTGGTCAATAAAAGATGAATGACAGAGTCTATGAGTTATTACCAATAGGTCTACTTGCTTGAAATATATATGTCAGAACTCAGAAACATGTTACTAAAAAAAAAATGATCAAGTCTTGTTTTTTTGAGAAATATATTGAAATAGACATAACACTATATAAGCCAAAGAAGAAGACACCAGTAAATGTAAAAATAAGACATCAAAATAAACAACTGTGTCTACTAGGAGATTAAGAATTATATGAGGATCACTTTGCTTAACCTTATGCAAATAAGTTTTTAAAAATTGCTATAAACCATAATATTCTGGAAAATATTTGGAATGCAAAAAAAGATATTAAGACATTTGTCAAAAGCTATCTTAAAAAAGCATCAGGTAGACAAAGAAATAAGGTCCTTAAATTTATTTAAAAAGTGAATTTTACTAAATATCTAAAGAATGGAATTTAAGTTGTTTGAGTGTATAAAGAGAAAGAAAAAGCTTCTAAAGGATTTTTTACAAATATAAGAAAACATTGATACAAAACTTAATAAAGGTCACACAATAAATGAAACTACAGATGAATTATAGTTATGGATATTGATGCAAAATTTCTAAAATGTGTTAGCAAATAGAATTCAGCAACTTATTAAAAGATTGAAATATATTATTGAGGTGTGATTCATTCAAAAATTCAATATATCAATATAATTTTCCATATTAATTACAGTTCAAGGCAGAAACAATATATTATTATGTCTGATGATGCTGACAGAATGCTTGATAAAAAGCCAATATCATTTTTGAATAACATGGTTGATAAGTAGCAATGCATTAATACTTAATTAGCAACACGCTTAATAGTGAAACACAAAATGTTTCCATTAAGAAATAAAACAAAGATATTGATTATCACTCCTATTGCCTAAAATTCTGTGGAAAATCCTTTCCTTTGAATTGAGGCATGATAAATATGAGGTATAAAAATTTTAAAAGAGGAGAAAATTTCAATTTACAAATACCTGAATAATTTCATAAGCCTGGAAAACCCAAAAAAAGTCAACTTGGAACATTATTATAAATAATTTGAAAATTTAGTTAGGAAAATTTTAAATTAATATCTAAAATCCTATTGACTTTATTATGGTCCAATAAGATATACTTATATTACCTAAATAAAAATTCATTAAACAAAAGCCATAAAGTAAGGAAGGAATAAAGGCCCAGGAATAGCACTAAGTAGAAATGTGCTAGATTTATATGAATAAACTTTAAAATGCTCTAATAGGACATAGAACTCCAAAAAACTCTAAAGTGACCCATGAGACATAAAATACAATTTGAATTAATGGGAATTAATGCCTAGTTCTAGTTAAGATAATGAAATATTGTAAAGATGCTAATTTACCCTACATTAATCTGTAAATTAAATGTGATCCCAGTAAAATTATCAGTAGAATTGTGTTTCTAAAACCAGACATGCTGAATCTATAGTTCGGGTAAAGATCAGGCAGGAAATTTTGAAAAAGAAAGATAAGGTAACAGACTACAATATTACATATTATTATAAAACTTCCAAATGTAACAGAGTTTGGTACTGGTGCATGAATAGAAAAAAGCAAAGTCTTGAATAAGACAAATAATATTAATATTTGGATTATGATAATATCAACATTCCAAATCTGTGTGATAAAGGCAGAATATTCAACACATGGTATTGGGACATGCTACTGAGAAAAGAATAAATTAAGGCTAGCTCCTAATTTATTGCTTATTCAAAAATTTTAATCTAGATGGATACAAACTCAAAATTAAGATGAAATGGAGTTTTCTTGTAATCTTTCAGCCGTAAGCTTTTTCTAAGCAAGATACATAATTTAGAATTTTCAAAAATGATAAATATAACTTCATGAAATTTTAACATTTCTACTTGTCAAGAAATATTATAAACAAAATCAATATACATAAACAACTTGGGAAATATTTGCATCAATTATGATAAACAAAGAAATAAATTCCTTAAATTTAGTACATATCAGTTAACAAATATACTGGCTCAATATAAATAGGGACAAAAGGCACAAAAATGTTCTATAAAAAAAGAAATGCCAATGGCTTTTTAACATAAACATGTTTAACTTCCCTCAAGATTAGAGAAATATAATAAAACAAAAAGAATATTTATAGAGTGGACATGATAAAACATATTAGTGCTGGTGAGACTGTGAAACTCCCATTCTTCCTCCCAAACTGTTAGTGGGAGCATTAATTGTTATCTTATTGGAAGGCAATTTGGCAATGTCTACCAATATTCTAAATAAGTAATTTCTTTTAAAATGCATAACCTATCAAGTTCCTTTCATCCTGCAGGCAAACAGAACATGCACAAAAACCATCACATATCATGACTTTTGCGGCCATAGTGGTTGTAAGCGCAAATGTTTACACAGTAGGTGAATGTGTACAGATAGGGATTGATGACGTGCATTATAGAGTATCCATATTGGGGAAAACTTTGTAGAACTTATTTAGAACAATCCCCATTACTGAAAAAAAATCACAGGATGCAGTATACTGTGTTTCAGTGGATGTGAAAAAAAGTGTGTAAAACATGCACCTTACAATTGAACAAAATATTTTTATAGACAAAATTATGATTTTAGTAATCTATTTCTATGATTCCTCTAGAAAAGGGGCAAAGGGTTGGAGGGAAAGTTTGTCATCAGTCTACAGACATTGTTACTGCTTGACATTTACCATGTACATGTCATGCCCCCTTTTTTTGTCTTTAAAAACAAGAACTAGTTAGTAAAAGAGCTCCATCCAACTCCTCAAAACTGTCTTCCTTCTTGGACTGGCGGACTGTCAAAAATTTTCTTGAGGAATCCACCTTTGGGGAAATTTCAGTCTCTGCTTCAGAGGCACTGTTAGAAAACTCCATGAAATCTCAGGCTCAGCTTCTACTGATGAATTCCACATAGTAGCTGCCTGCTTTTTCCTGCTTTGTGTCCAGAACTGATCAGGTCTTTAAGGAACGGGGCCGCACCCCCAAGCAGAGCCTCCTCTGTGTTTCCTTTTTCTGGGGTGTATCCCTTCTGTTTGCCCTGAAGATGCTTTGTGAGGCTCTGATCAGCGTCGTAACCCTATTCATCTCTCTGGCACCCAGAACATATCTCTCCATGTTCTTTTACATTCTAAGCATTCAGTAAGTATTTCTTAATTGAACAAGTAAATGAAAATTTTATGTTTTAAAACAAAATCCATTGTAAGGAATGAAAAGTATCCTTGTAGCGCTGCCATAGGACTTACTATGAGCCAGTGTTGAGTGTTCTACACACTTTACATGCAGTGTAAAAATATGTGTAATGTATATGCTTAATGTAGATAACATACATAATATAAAAATATATTTAGCTGTATCTATACTTTGTACATTACGCATATATACATGTATATATATGTGTGTATATGTATATATACGTATATGTGTGTGTATATATGTATATATGCCCATATACATATATATGTGTGTATAACATATGTATATATTTACTTAGCTAGTATGTGTCGAGGTGAGATTCGAATCCATGCAATCTGGCTCCATTGTGCACAGTGAATGTTCTTAACCTTGAGCCTCCTTTTTCTCACTGTCCATCAGCCCTTCCTGCCCTCATTCCCTCTTAGACCAGCCTGGGTTCCATGACCCACCATTATATTCCTTCCCTCATGAAGAGCCACATCTCGCTGGCGTCTCTTGCTCTCATGGTTCTCTTCTTGGCAAAACCTCAGCTTGGTCAAGTCCAACTTGCTGTCTCTTCCACGTCTGCCCAGAAAGGCCACAGGGTCTAGACAAATGCACACAGTCCTGCTCATGGATCACATTTTCCGTTTATAACCCCAAGCCCTAAGAGGAATGTTAGTCCCACCTTGCCATCGTGTGCCCTTCTGGACTTGTCCCACTGTTCTAGATGACTATATACACCGTATTTCTTTTCAAACCACCACCTCCTCCCCCACTTCCCAGTTGGCTGATGACTTTGCCTCTGTTTCTCTAAGAAAATGTTCACAGGGGGCGAGTAGATAACATGAAACACAGAATGGAAGCATTGCATGATGGGAGTGGTGGGCACTAAAGCTTCCTGCCAAGTGCAAAGTCCATGCGAATGGTGTCACTGCTACTCAGCTCCAGTTTTATCCTGGCCACGAAACGGGCCAGCCTGGTGTCACCAGAAAGGGCGATCTTTTCAAGAGAATTTGACAGTTCAGATTTTGATGTAAATTTCTCTGATTTTTAGTATCTTGAGAATAAAATATTTCGGCAAGCGGGGCTGCACATTGTAGGCGTCCCCAGTTTGTAACTCTGTAGGAAAGTGTGAATCAAGAGGGATCATTCATGATTTTTCTTGTAACTTTGGAGAAGGCAACCAGGTTTCTAAGAATAGTTTCGATCTGAGCTACCATGTATTCTCAAGCATTTCCTCTTTCAACAGGTAGGATGAGTTCAGGGTCCAGAAAGAATGTAGGATTTTGAGTCTTTAACAAAGAGACTGTTGTTTAATGTGGCTATAGAGAAGTCACGGGGAATAGTGCCGGGCCCTAGAACTAATAACAGGATTATTCTTACACTAATAGGGGTTCTGATCAGGTGCATTACAGAACATCCATACAGTTGTAATTCTGTGAGCTGACACGTCTCTTCCAGGAACACAGCCAGCCCTGAACCCTAGGAGCAAGCTTAGAGAACAAATAGTCTCACCTCATTCTTCTCCTTCCACCCATTGGCAAAACCCAGCTGGAATCCAGAGGACCGTCATACCCCCGACGTGGTTCTTACCTGTCAGAGCACAGAGCAGGTGGAGAGGAGTAGCAAGTAGGCACAAGAAAATATAGAAACAATATAAATACACAGATTCTTTTAAATAATACATGATGTAGAAAACAAACTAAATAGAGCAATGTTGTAGAACAAGGCGTCAAACTATAGTCCTCTGGCCAAATCCAGCTCACTGCCTGCTTTTGTAGGGTCTGTGAACTAAGGCTGGTTTTCACATTTTTTTTAATTGTTGAAAAAATATCAAAGGTAGAATAATATTGTGTGACGTAAAAATGATAGGAAATTCGAATTTCAGTATCTATAAATAAAGTTTTATTGGATCACAGCCATGCTCCTTTGTTTGCATATTTTCTATGGCTGCTTTCATGCTACAATGGCAGAGTTCAGTATTTGCAACAGAGACCATATGGCCTGCAAATCCTAAAATATTTACTATTTGGCCCTTTACAGAAAGTGACTGCTGGGGCTGTGAACTATTATACTTTAAACTGGGTGGTCAGGAAAAACCTCTTGAATTGAATGTGTATTATGACATGGATGTCAGAGAAAAGGGCTTCACTCCACCTTTAACTGGGTTGTCCTACAAAATTTTCTTTAAGAAATAGTCTAACAACCATTTTGCCTATTCTAGTACCTCGTGAAAGGAAAATAAATGGCACATTTCAGCCATCATGCGTCCATAGGCCAAGTTTCCAAAATATAGAAGTTGGGCTCCAGCAGAAATATTTCCAGAAGGTTATATATGAAAACAAGGAGAGGAATTATTGTTATAATACCACAGGTGAGCTTTTTCAGCCAAAGATTGCATGTGTTATTTTGATTTTAGACCATCGGATAGATTAATCAGAACCCTCTATAGAAGTGTTTGAACCAAAGGAAACTCATTCTTTCTGCCAAAGGTCCACTAAGTCATTAACAGAACATAATAAAGATCTGAGGCTTTAGTTTTGGAAAAGTTGTCATAAATTCTCCCCAGAAGGAACATCCATCCAGGAACTTTTGCAAATTCCACCCATATTTTAGGTGGAGACTGGCTGGATTAGGCTGCTGTGTGAGTTGAGGAGGTCTAAAGAAACCTCTGTCATCCAACTAATGTTTAATTGAAAAAACAAAAACCTCTCCTCAAGCTACGGCAAACAATGACCTATTAGGGACTGCCACTGTGTGTGTATTATCTCATTTAATGTTCATGTGAGGTGAGAACACGTATAATCTTTACAACATTTAATCTGTATGAACATCATACAGATGTGAAAAATTAGGTACTGAGAGGTTAATTATTACCATCTCCCTTTTTACAGATGAAGAAAGAGAAGCTTATAAAGTTTAAATACCTTGCCCCAGTTTTTATGACTACTATATAAAAGGCTGGCATATGAATTTTGCATGAACAGTAATTCCAGGATTCCTTTACTGATAATATACATATAAATACACACACACACAGAGGATACTGCTGATTTCTGTTTCTTGGCATATGAGAAAGCAAGTTTAATCCTTCCAAGCATAAGCTTTTAGTCAATCAGGCCTAGATTAAAATCCTGGCTATCTAACCAGCGTGAAAATTCAATGAGTTTTTTAACTGTCTAACTTTTAATATCTTCATCTATAAAAACCGCTTTTTAGCATGACTTACCCAGTCACCTTCATTGAACTATCTCTATTTATCTGCCTTTTTATAAATCTATCTTTATTTACACGTTCAATCTGATTTCCGTAAGATAAAATAGTATAACAAATCAAAAATCAAAAGACCAACACCCAAGCAGTACAAAAAGTAGACAAAAGAAGATGCAGTATCCCCCCCCCCCAATGGTCAAATATACTAATACAAAGAGGATCAACCACATTTGTAATAAAGAAATACAAATACAAATAGTTTGGGGTTTATCTAATGGATAAAACTTTGCAAGATTAACACTAATAGCCCTGGAAAATTGGTAGGAAAATTGGCAGCACTCGTTAATACCTGGTGACTCATGTTGATGGATTTCGCGCCAAGATTCCCATTTTGGGTTGCCTCCCATTTACCATCTGCCTATTCAATGTCTAGCTCAAGAAAACGGCTGTTGAGCCAAGGATTTTATCCCATTTAATTTCATTATCATATCAATCCCATCAAGTGAATGATATAGTTATCCTTCATTTGAAAAATGAGGGGAAAAACGCAGAAGCCTAGTGAGGTTAAGTAACTTATCCAAGATTTCACACCCTGTATTTATTAAAATCAGTGTGCACCTGACACTATTGATTTGCAGAATATTGTCGGGAGGTGGTTCTCTACCTGTTCTGACATCTGAACTACTTTTCTATCCTTAGATGGTCTTACTCCATCTCGCCCTTGGTATCCAGCATGGTTATTTCACACAAGGTATTTTTGAATGAATATATCCATATTTGTAGCAGCCTTTCCTGATTGGAGTTCAAAATTCAGGGAGAAAAGAAGCATCCAGTTTCAAACACTGACCTTTTTAAATTCTTGTTTTTTGTACCTTTTGTTAATTCAGTTAAGAAATGAGTATCATTAGAGTTGATCTTGACCTCTCCTCATGGTCCGGCAGGATGAAATATCAAAATTACTTCAAGAGATAATCGGGGAGTGATGCAATGTTTTCAGATAAGAAACAAGAGAGCTTCTTGATCAGTTTGCTATGGAAATCACAATTAGAAGAGAGAGATTTCCGCTAGAAAAAAATGCGAATTCAGAAGTAAATCATGGAATTTCAAGAATCAATGCCAAAACTGCAGTATGTCAATAAATATAATTTAAAAATCAATTGCAAAGACCACGGCTGTGTCTCCTGGGCCTTGGGCTTCCTTCCCCTGGAGGTGTGAGCCTGCTGGTCAGTAGCCACCTGCACCACCAGGGCTGCAGAAGATGTACATTGGGCTGACCCGCACTGGTGGCTCCCACCCCAAAAGTGCTTGGGTGGGGGCTGGTGGCAGGCGAATTGTGGGTGACCGCACCTGCGAGGTAATTGAGGAGGAAGAACCATCCCCTCCTCCTTCGCCACCATTCTGGACACACTGCAGGGACTATTTTGGGGGTTCCCACTAACTTCTAGGAAGGACGCATGCCCCTCCCTGATCCCAGCTCCATGGACACCTGCGTTTGTCAAGGTGATCCTTTTCTCGTAACCAGGAGCTCTCCGGGAGTAGAGACTCGAAAGGATAAATATTAACAATGAAAGAATAAATCACATATCTGTTATACCTCTTTAACTGGATAAGCAGAGCAAATTTAAAGAACGTTTAAGAAACATAGTAATATAAAACGGCAAACATGCCATGTAACCTAGAGGAGCTCACTCAAGGGTCCACGAGGAGCCTTGTTTAAGAATGTGTGGGATCTCTCTCTCTCTCTCTCTCTCTCTCTCTATATATATATATATATATATATATATATATATATATATATATATACACACACGCATATATATACACATACATTCACATATAACATACATATATGTATATATAGTCATGGATGTAAAGTACAGCATAGGGAGTATAGTCAGTGGTATTGTAATAACTATGTACCATGTCAGAGGGGTAGTAGATTTGGGGGTTTATCACTTTGTGAGGGGTGTAAATGTCTAATCATTATGTTGTTTTGTACACCTAAAACTAAAAAAAAAAAAGTGTCTTATGTTAATGTTTGCAGTAACACAAGCTGAAAACAACCTAAATAATCTTCAGTGCGAGACTATTAATGTCACTATTATTAATTGTGATATTTCCACATAATGGAATACAGTACGGTAGTTAACACACATGAAAAAGAACTACAGTACCTGTATTTCAGGCTTCATTTCAAAAGCGATGTTCATCCAAAAAAAATAAATAAATAAAGCAAAAACAAATCGAAGAATGATGTGCACCCTATGATACAAAGTAAATACAATTTAAAATAGGCAAAATAATTTCAGACATGTAAACTCAATAGTCAGTCAAGTCCTAGGAGTGAGAAGCACAAAATTGCGGATGATAGTTAATCCTGTTCAGATGGGGAAGGCATAAAAAAGTGTCCGGGGAATCCCAGTACATGGCCAATGTTTCATAACCTAAAAAAATTTAAAGAAATATGGCAAATATTAAAATTTTGATGCTCGCTACTCAGATATTATTGTACTGTTTTCTGTAACTTTATGCTTGCATCAACTCCATTATAATGAAAATGTTTTTTAAAAAGCAATTGGAACTGTGTTACCCAAATAAAATAGGCTACCTGTTCAATCTGGCCCAAATCCCAAATTATTCATTGTTTTCAAAAAACTTGTTTACCCACTGAGAGGTTTTCCCAGCTATTACATAGCAAACAATTGCTGGATGGAACTCCTGTAATTAACTTGCTAAGTCCAAAAGAATTCTGTGTCCAGCAAAACGCTGCCTTTCTGTTTCAGGAATTAATTGTATTTAGAGGCACTCAAGGAAGAATGGGTTTAAAAAATTATCTAGGTCACTATTTTTCAAACCATTTTTATAACAAAATTTTGCTTTATTTTCAAGTGAATTGTTACCCAATCTACTAGATATAAAGCATATATAAATGGATCTGCTCTGCTGTATTAAATCCCTTCCTGACTAAAAGGAAGCCGCATTCGTTGGAAAAATATCTGATTCCAGTCTGAGGCAGGGAACATACTAGATGAGGCTGGGACATCTTGTACTGCGGTAAAGAGGCACTCAAGCACTAATGGTGTCCCATCAAAAGGGCACGAAACACTTTGAAGAAGCTGCCACTGGCCTAAGATGGGACATTTAGGAATCAAAAAGAAAAATGACTTCAGTGCATTAAAGACACATCGAATACATCACAACCTACAAGTTACAAATAATACTAAAGCCCCAAACAAGCTCAAAACAAAAATCAACGATCCTTAGCGGTGACCATTGAAAGTTGCTTGAGCACAAATACTCCTCTGAAAATACATAAGTAATGGGAAAGAGGAAAACAAACACAGAACCAAAAGCAGGAGACCCAGATGCATGCTTCCATGTTTTACTTGTCCTGATGGGCTGTGGGTTGAAAATCACTGATTAAGGCCTTCCTTCTGTTTGACACTTAACATCTCTTCTAGGACTGTTCCAGCAAAGGGCTGCTCACACTGTGAACCTCTGCCAGTATTGGGGGGTCCTACCTCTATCTTTTGAACCATCCATTGAATCTTTAACGGCATTACGTTTGAGAATACATTTCCTCAAAGAGGACAGTATTTGTGTTTCTACAGCTTTAATGCATTGGGTCTTTTTCTCCACTCGGGCATTTTAAACAAAGAGCCAACCCTCTTTCTTATGGCCATCTTATAGTTGTGTGCAGGCAACTTTCAGGTGTCTACTAGCCTGATCCGGATTACACCTCTCCAATTCCTTCCTTTAGTTCTGACTCTATGACGTAGTTTTGGTTCCCTCCCCCACCTAGGTCCTCTGCATTGACTCTACTCCAGTTCATCTTTCCCTCTTTTATATCATGCATTTAGAATTAAAGAGGAAACGCCCTCCATGTGGAAATGAACAGTCCAGCATAATGAGGAATTACTGTTCATACTTGTTAACCTTTCCCATATGATCATTTGGCGATATATTGAGTTCACACACACACACAAAGAAGCACTGGGCATAACTTTTTAGGTTTGGAAATCTGGTGTTACTCAGGAATCAATGTACAGTTTTAAAAAGTTTACCAGTGAGAAGGAAGAACGATTTCACCCTCAGGAGCTCATCATGGGTACATTTTACACACATTGCAAGAGGATGAAAACCTGATGTTTGGACTGCGAGTGTGTTTACCTTCATGCCACGCAATTTCTGCCTGAGACTTAATTCTGTGTGAGGGAGGTTGAGAACAGCCGTTTTCTCTACTTCCTGGAAATAATTTGGCAGGCTCACAGTGAAATAATTGCTCTACTCTATTGCCTTCATGAAAAATTGATTTGTTGTATTTTATTATTAGGTTTTACATGCATAAGTAGGAAATAAGAACAATGTATAATTGAAATAATTGTAGGGTGGCTGAATATTCTCATTTTGGGAACCATTGAGCTTTTAGGTCAGTTTTAGAAGATGGCTTATACTCTGCAAACTTCAAAACAATGGTTGAAATCGTGCTGTTTGGTTCCTCAGTTTAGGCTCTACTTAAGAAACATTAAGTCCTTTAGGTGTGGGAAAGAGATGGAAGTTGAGAATAAATGCCTGTCATAAAGGAGACCTCTCACACATGTTACCACTATTAAGTTTATTAGTCTCATTCTGGCATAAATAGTGGTCACCAGAAAAGGACCACTTAAGATGCATTCTGAATCATAATACATGGTGTCCCATCTTTCACACAATTTTTCAGATGCTTTTAAGTGTTTAAAATTATTATTTGGTACTGTGTAAGAGTTGCGTTTTTCTAAAATTACCACTCTGCTTTAGGTGGTTAGTAATAAGACTGGGCTTAGAAAATACATAGCAATAGCGGAAAAAGAAACCAATTGATTATTTTGAAGGACTGAGAATTAAAGACGAGTGTCACAGAATGAGCATAAACAGGAATGTTTTATTCATTCAGCTGTTTTTTAAATTAAATGAATACTGAGAGCCAGGTCCCATGCAAGGTATAGGATATAATAATAATAATGAATAATGAATAGGCTTTGGTTTTGGCTTTCATACAGTTTACAATCCAGTGAGGAAGAGAGACATTGAACAAATTAATTACATAAAACATTAATTGCTGTTATTACACATGATATAAATGAATTTTGGATTTCTGATTTGAGTGAAAGCATAGGTTGTCATCTAATCTGGGGTAGAAAGTAATACCAATCTTCTCTCGGGCAACTAACATGAACCGAACAGGAATTAGCAATGGAAAGGATGGTATGTGCAAAGGGAGCGTCCTTCATCCCGGAAGCAAAGTTTGTGTGAAATCCTTGGAAGTATGTCCAGAACAGAGTGAAAACCTATAAAAGAGACATAAAATGAGGCTGCAGGGACAGACAGGGGCCGGGTCATCCAGGCCTTTGCAGGCCATGGAATCCTATGCCTTAAAAACAATGGTAATCAAAGAAGATTGTCAAGTGAGTAACAAGGGTACACCTTCAAGTTTAAAATATCATTTTGGCTATCATTGATTGGAAGGAGAGGAGATATATGTTTTGTGTTGTTAATTCTTTCTCTGTTGAATGACCTTGGGCAAGTTGCTTCAGGTATCTGAGCCTTGGTACAATCTACTGGCAAAATCAAGGGAAGAAACTCAATAATTCTGAAGACATCACAGCTCTTTAAGTTTGTGACCTGAATTACCCTGACATTCTTACTTTGTTCCTGTGCCGCGGCAAATTTGATTTCCTTGAACTGTTAGCAATAACTCCTACACAGCTCTTAAGATAATTTGCTTTTTGAGAACCATATCTCGAAAGCATAAATGTCAAATGCAGTTATAAATTGGGAAGGAGGGAGCAAAATGATCACTTATGCAGATGATGTGATTGTCTGTAGAAATTGTAGAGACACTTAAAAACAATAAGAACTAAAAAAGAGCTCAGGAAGAAGGCTAGGTACAAATAAATCTTCAAATAATTAAGACTTTTTTTTTTTTCCTACATACCAGCAATACCCAGGCAGAAACAGACAAAAGCAATGTATAATCACAACAGACATCTATAGTGAGTGAATGACAGTCCCCCAAAAGATATGTCCACCCACAACTTGTGAACATGACCTTATATAGAAAAAGAGTCTTTGTAAATATGTCTTGAGATGTTTTACCCTGGGTTATCTGTAGGACCTAAATCCAGTGCTAAGTGTCCTTATAAGAGACAGAAGAGGAGAAAACATGAACAGAAAAGAGAGTGGAGGCCATCTGAAGACAGAGACAGAGATGGAGTGAGGCAACCATAAACCATGGGATGCCCGGAGCCACCAGAAGTTGGGAGAGACAAGGAAGGCTTCTCCCTTGGAGGCTTTGGAGGGAGTGCATTCCTACTGACACCTCGATTTTGGACGTCTGGCCTCTAGAGTTAGTTTCTGTTGTTTCAAGCTACCAAGGTCAGGGTCATTTGTTGCAGGATTCACAGGAAACTAACATGACATTGAAAGCCCCTCACGACTCTCCTGTGAGCCTCATCCTGGTGAAGAGGCAAACCGTCCTTTGAGCAGGATTATCTGGTTTCTATCTCTTTGCTGCAGGTACTGTATGAACAAATGGGCAGCCACAGTTATTGTTTCCTCAAAATCTGATGCAACGCGCTCTGGGTTATGGGATAATTAAGGGTACACGCAAATAAAGAAAACCACTCTTCATGTATAAGGCCATTCTGTGATAGTCCTTGTACAGCCCTTGACTTTGGAACTTTTCGCCTCTTCTTGCGGCAGTGCACATACCGTTTCATTTTGTCTGAGGACTGGTGAGAGAGGAGAGAATATATATTACCAAAACCGAAAGGCACTTTGTGTGAGTTTGTGTGTGTGAGTGTGTGTGTGTGTGTGTGTGTGTGTGTGTGTGTAAACAAAGAATTTGGAGATAGAAGACTTGCCTTGGAGTCCTGCCTCTAGAATGAGGTTGCTTATTTTTTTGCTTCATTCCTTGCAACACTTGTTTTGCCTCCTTGAGCTTTGGGTTGGTCATTTACAAGATGGAATTAAAAGTTTAGTTTGGAAGATCAAGGGAGTTAATTAATGAAATTGAACATGGTTTGGTACATTATGAAGTGTTAAGAAACATTAGTTAATATCCATTTAGTTATTATTAATAGTAATTATCCGTACGCTAGAAATTTCTAGCATAACTTTAATTATTGTTGGTCCAATACATATATCCTAAAAAATAAATAAATGTGAGGGTGGCTTTGAGAAGAGTTGGAATCACCAGTCCCAGGGTTGAAATGCGTACTGAGAAAGGGTTGTGCTCCATCAGTGCTTCTCTAGCGACAGACCATTGAAATCAACTGGGGAACTCTGAAAAACCACCCCCAGGCAAATCCAATGGTAATTTCTTGGAAAGGGATTTACACATTGGTGTCTTTAACAGATCCCTGGGTGGCACTAGTGTGAACAACGGGCCAGCAAGCATGATGCTATGATCACTCTGACATGCTCACGTTCACAGTTGCCTTGGCTTTTCACTGTTAATATTGTGTTATTTCTATTCTTCCCGATTTGGTATTATGAAAATACGATCGTGTTGGCAAAATTACCAAATCACCTAAACGAAGAGTGGACAAATACACTTATTCTGAATGCTCCATCTTATGTGGTCATTAGCACCTAGATACTCGCAAATATCTAGATGTGTCACTGTGGTTGACGAGACCTCTGATTGTATGGAGAATCAAGAAGAGCTTTTCCAACCAAAGCTACATTTACAAAGAACATTTACAAAGATCATGAGGGCATGAGAGGGAAGGACCAACTCAGGGAATTGCTAGTAATTCCAGTTCAGCCAGAGCATGAGTTATTGAGCATAGAGTGAGAGATTAAATTATTTTTTATTCCAGGACTAAATAGTAAGGATGGTGATACCTCATAAGGGAGTTTAGACTTGAATTACTCACATCAAGTTCTCTGCGTCTTGGTTTCTTCATCTATAAAGCACAAACACAGCCCTCCCCCCAATAACGTTGTGTGATGATTTAAGAAAACATCTTATAGGATGTCTGACATATAGTAGGTGCCCTGTTAGAACTTCCCTTCCTCCATAATCTTACCTTTAACATTTTATATCTCAAGTTGTCCTCTAACTTTTACCCTCAGTTTCAGTGTGTTGAAAAAAATAATCCTCTTTGAGAGATGGGATAAAAAAGCATCAAGACTTATTTCTCCTTCAATATGTATTGAAATGAGTATTTTCCCCCTTTGAGAGGTCGCCACTTGGGTAATGAGGTAGAATAATTCTTTGTATCCCTTGACTGGCAAGAAAATGGCTAAGTGATGGGAGGGAAAGAAACGACCTTTCTGAGAAATCTTTGCTATAGGGCTTCCCTTTGTGAGCACAGTGACCCTATATTTTACTACAATTTAGTGTATTTAGAATGTTCATGTTGAAAGCATTTCCTCTGGATCGCAATGCCCCTGAGAGGAGTGAATTCCAGGTCAGTACATCCCTTATTTGTTAGAATTCATTGAAGTCGCATTTGAAGTCCAGTGTGACTGTCTAGCCTTTTGAACTTTTCAGAAGAGGGTATGTTGAGCAAATACCAGCAAATCTTAGGTTTTCTATGTGAGATACCTATTTGTGCAGGAGCATTTATATGCATGTCTCATCTTTTCCTCAGATGCTGCTCCCAATTCTTATTTTTAAATATTTTCACTCCAGTTTTTCCAGGTCTGTCTTCTCCATCTCATGTCTGCTGAAGATTTTAGCTTTCTGGCCGTCAGCCACTCAGTCTCATTTAAAAGGAATCTGAAAACTTTGTACATTTCCCAATCAGGTGCAGAATTAATGTGCTGAAGTTTTCTTTAGATTGTGTTTGTTTTTCTCATATCCCTGTGGGTGAGGACATATGGAAAATCTTAGCTGAGGTTCTCAGCCTGGGTTTCAGGGAGACCGGGCTGTGACATCTGTCACCTCGCTGGTTGCCGGGCTCGATGCAGCTGACTGGCTGGGGGAGCGGAGTGGCATGCCTTAGGCACAGGTGTGCCTCATTTGAACCAAGGGCTTATAGATTGTTGGAAGAGAAAAGCAATGCCAAAGATAATTTTGTCCAATCCCCTCATTGTAGACATAAGAAAATTGAGACCTAGTGGTACACGGGAGAGCCTTATCCAAAATCTTACCTAGAAAGTAACTCCCAGTTTGGAACCACGTTCTCTGTAAGTGTGCAAAAAACAGTGTAGTTCCGTAGAAAGAAAATAGATTTTGCGGTTAGACAGGCATGGCTTTGAATCCCAGCTCCACTCTCATCTGAGGCGGTGACCTTGCAAACGGAGCTGTTGCATGGATTGTAGATCATTTATGTGCGACCACTGACCAGGGGGATGTGTCTGACAAAGAACTTGTGAGCTACACATTGCAAACCAGTATAAGGCATGGTGATCCATTTTGTTAGCCGATTAACAGAATTATGTCTGGAAGCCTTCTGAGTGCTTGCTGGAAACCTGTTGTGTGAGTGCCAGTTGTATTCTCCAAGTTGAAAGGGATTTGGTTCTTGTTTACCCTGCCTTTATATTTTTAAGAAAAGAATGAGATTGAACTATGAAAGTTCCTTGAATTATCTGCAGAGAGAAAGATGCTAAAATCTGAGTAGGACTGACACTTTTATTTCCCTTCAAAGAGGGAGTCCGGACTGCAGGGTAGACTTTTCGGGAGAAGAGCATCTCTCAGGTTAGCTAGACGTCGCGTGGTCTCCCTGAAAACAACGCGCTGTTGTTCACCCGGGAAAATGAACTTCTTTTCCCCTGTGTCCTCCTCTACACGTCGTAAGAATCAACCTTTGCCTAAGACCTGGTGGTTCATGAAGCGTGTCAGTGTTTACAGGCTTATTTTTGATTCTCAAAATAATCTCAGTAAGTAGACAGGGGAAAGACTATTATCTTGCCTATTTTACAGATAAGAAAATTCCTCAGTGAGTATCTGCATTATTAGAGTATTTCATTGATTCTTCAGTAATGTTTATAACAGTGTCGCGCGTGCAAGCCCAAATATTCGGTTAACACATTGCGTACAGATCACGAGAATCTTCGTTTTTTCTAAGCAGATTTTTATGAGGGATTTAAACCCCGCCGTACGCAACGTGTTAAGCCTCCATGATCTGAATCTCACCTGCTTCCTTGCCTCCTCTCCTGCGTCCATCCCTCCACCTCACATTTCCCACAGTAACCGTGATGAACTCCGCGCATTTGATCTCAGGTCACTCTGCAGCTGGGCTGGTTTGTGGATGAAATGAATGTATGCGTGTTAGAAAGTTCAGATAGTAGTTAGCATGCAGTTAGATCATAATAAGCACTACCATACCTTTTATCACTGTGTCTGTGTTCCCTCTATGTAGAAAATCCGTTCAACCCTCTCGTGCCTACCTGACGTCTTACACATCCTTCAAGACGTGCCATGTACCACTTTTAATGAAACATTTAATTACTCCCTACAAACTCCGTTATCTGGTCTTATGTGTGTTCACACTGTTTCTTCGTTATTGCAATCCTAGTACTCTTTTGTAATCGTGTATTATCATTTCCATCTCCTGTTCTGGATTCTAATACAGACCTGTCTTATTCTGGGTCCTTTTCACGTTTATGTGCTTGTGACCAGTCTAGTGCCTTTTAGAGAATGCTTCACAGGAACTCTTTGGCTTGAATCAAACTATCTTTTTTTTTTCCCACCACCAACTGAACTGGAAAATCAATGAGAAAGGAAATTGTGTCTTGATCCCTTTAAACTCCCCACAGCTCTTCTAGCCCAAGGCCTTGAGTTACTGGGCAGTTGATTTTTCCTGGTTTTCAGGTCCCAAATTAACTTTCTATCACAGGAACCCTCAAGATTCAGACAACCCCGAGATCCACATGGGCCTTTGTGCTGCTCTTCTCAGGCATAGAGGTCATGGGCCAGATATCTTGGTATCTTCTAGTAAGAGGAACCAAATGCCTCCAGCTTCCTTCCCACTGAGAGGCAAGAAGTTCACAGGATCTGTGTTCTCTTTTCTTTGCTTTTTTCACAAGGGGAAAGCATATGCCTGAGGCTTCTGCTGCTCAAAGCACCACCTCTCAGCCGTCTCCCTGTATAGTTACTTGACTTCCCCTGAAGGAGATTAATTAGCCGTGAAGCCAGTCTGTACCTAGGATTCCTGATTTGGGTTCAGTCATGGTATTTTGGGACTAACTGGAGACAATGCAACTGATTTAGAACATATGTGGGCTTCTCAGGAAATCCTCTGTAGAAGTCATCAATAATAATAATTAAGAAACTCTCTGCTTGCAGGCTGACATAAATATAATTACGTGAGTGATTTCAGCTTTAAACACGAATGTGCTTCCTGTTGGGATCCCAAAACAATCTGCGACCTATCCATCTAATTATTTCTTGTAAAAGATGTCAGGAATAATAAAATGCTTCAAACAGATTTACGAAAGGACTTGGACTTCAGGAAATGTGAAGAGTGAATGCATGTTTACATATTTTCTCTCTCCAAAACTATCAAAAGGAACTAAAAGTGGCAAAAGGATTAAAAAGAAATAAAAAGAAAACATCATTAACCCTAAGACCACAGAATGGATCCTTCAAGATAACCAACTCTGAAGAAAATTTTCTAGATACAGTATCATTTGAATCAAACAGAAAAAGAACATCACTTGTTAAAATTAGGCCACGGAAGGTTTGTCTTTTTTCTAAAAGGCCAAGTTGACTTCCAGCTCACAACTATTTAACTTTATTCTAGAAAGTAGTAGTTAGTCAATGACACTTGTCAAGAAAATGAAATCATTTTAAGATCTGAAAGAGGGTAAAATTGTCATTATTAGTATGTGAATTGATTGTACACTTAGAAAAGAAAAATGAAAATCTATTTAAAAAGGTAGAAACAGAATTTTAAGGAAATTGATATATGAAAAATAATGTATAAAAAAATTTGGTTAAAAAGACAGTGATATAAAGCTTTCAATTCTCTATATAAATTAAAAAACATATAAGCTGAATATAAGCCCAATAAAAACATTAACTGATTTTTTAGAAGTAAGTAGAAAAATGAGAATGGATTGCAAAAAGCAGCGCTATGAAAATGGAGAAAATCTAAGGAATATCTGGGTGTGTTGCAGTGCTATAACAAATTTAAATGTTTTGTTCTGGTCCATGAAATGACAGACAATTGTTCAATCACATGAAATAGGAGTCTGTCAATAAACTAAAAATATGTCGGCATATAATATATGATAAGAAAAGCATTTTAAATTAATGGAGAAATGAATATTTAATAAGGAGTGTTTAGATAACAAATTAGCCATTTGGTTTAAAAAAAAACACAATAAAAAACAAAGATTAAGCCACATCTCCTAACTCACATTGACATTAAAATCATTTCTGATGCATTCAGTTTTTTAATTTAAATATGACAATCCTTAGAAAATAGGGCAAGACCTTTATAAGAAATTATAACCCAAAGAAAGAAAAAATTTTTTTGACTAGATAATAATTTGAAAGGATTTCTTTGTGGCAAAGCTATAATCCAAGTCAAAAGATGAACAAAAAATTAAAGACTGCTATATGTAGCTCATGAAGACAAAAAGGTTAATTTTCATGATGTATAAACTTTAAAATACTTTAAAAATCTAAATGTATAGGACCCCTTATAAATCACTGAGAAAACAACCAAAAACTCAAGAGCAAAACTAAAAAATGGCGTAAGTGGACAGTTCACATATCAAAAGAAATGTAAATTTATGAAAATCATGAGCATAAAAATATGCTCAGCCTTACCTAAAATCTATTAGCTACCCAGTTTTCACAATCAGATTGCAAAGATCAAATAGCTTGGTAGTGTACAATATTGTTGAATATTCTATTTGTAAAAGTATAATTGATTCAGGCTCTTAGGAAGGCAATTTAAAAATCTTTAAAACTTGATATGTTTTGATCAAGCAAATTGAATCTATAAGTTAAATTTATACAAGTTCACAGTCATGTGTAAAAGAATGTACATTGTTATTCTGTGTGTGAATTAGTTATAGGGATGCTTTCTTAATTAGAGAAACTAAATCATCCCATAGATCTCAATAACTTACTGGAACAGAAGTGCATTTCTCACTCATGGAAAGTCAGGATAAGTGATCTCAAATTGCAGGGGTATCTACAAGTAAACATTAATTCAGGAATGCGGCCTTATTCAATTGTGTGGTTCCCGCCATCTTTAATACTGGACTTCCAAGATCTTCAAAAAAGAGCAGAAAAAAATGTAGTTACACATGTTATTCACCAACTGAGGAAGAAACTAATGTAAATTCTGCTTACTTTCCATTGGCCAGCTATGTCATATGGCAGTAGCCTTTCATAAGGGAATCTAGAAAATGTAGCTTAATTGTCTGTTCGGAGGGAAAAGAAACAGATGTGGTAAGCAGCTCTCTAGCTTATTCCACAGTTACTAATGAAAGACTAGTAAAAAAGATTATAGCACAGCTCCAAAATGAAATAACATGCAACTATGAGGAAGAATGAGCTAGGTTTCAACATCCTAATACAGAATAATCTCTAAGACGTGTTTTAACAAAAACAAAGTAAAAAAAGACAGATTTTTTTTAATTAAATTTATTGGGGTGACAATGGTTTGTAAAATTACTTAGGTTTCAAGTGTACAATTCTATAATATGTCATCCATATATCACATTGTGTGCTCACCACCCAGAGTCAGTTCTTCCATCACCATATAGTTGATCCCCTGTACCCTCATCTACCACTCCTCTCCCATTACCTTCTGGCTGGTAACCACTAAACTGTTGCCTGTGTTTGTGTTATTGTTTCTTTATTTGTTTGTCTTGTTCCTTTATTGATTAAGAAGTCAGTTATTTAAAGACAGTTACAAGAAATACTAGATAAATTGTTCTGTTTAACTTAGCTAACTTGATAAATGCTAAAGAGATCAAAGTTTTGCGATATTAAGAATAAAGAGATTGGGGCCGGCCCGGTGGCTCAGGCGGTTAGAGCTCCATGCTCCTAACTCCGAAGGCTGCCGGTTCGATTCCCACATGGGCCAGTGGGCTCTCAACCACAAGGTTGCCCAGTTCAATTCCTTGAGTCCCTCAAGGGATGGTGGGCTCTGCCTCCTGCAACTAAGATTGAACATGGCACCTTGAGCTGAGCTGCCGCTGAGCTGCCGCTGAGCTCCCGAATGGCTCAGTTGGTTGGAGTGCATCCTCTCAACCACAAGGTTGCCGGTTCGACTCCCACAAGGGATGGTGGGCTGCGCACCCTGCAACTAGCAACGGCAGCTGGACCTGGAGCTGAGCTGCGCCCTCCACAACTAAGATTGAAAGGACAACAACTTGACTTGGAAAAAAATCCTGGAAGTACACACTGTTCCCCAATAAAGTCCTGTCCCCCTTCCCCAATAAATACTTTTAAAAAAGAAAAATGAAGAAATTAAAGTAATTTTCAGTGTATGCTCCCTTAGACTCCATAACATATTTATAAATCTAGGAGAAATTACCAAAACTGTTTTCGGTCAGAAGTAGAAAATTTGAAAAGACCAATGATCAAGAAAGATGATTAAAGGTGAACTCAGGAAAGAAGTTGTACCAGAGCAAGATAGTTTCATAGTTGAGCTCTATCTAACCTTTAAAGAACTGTGGAAAGCACTTCATAAGTGTGTGTCCGATAAATGAGTGAATGAATGAAAGGATCCATAATGAATGGATGAAAAGCTGATGGTTAAACCAATGAACCGTCCTTGTTTCCTCTATATTATATATTAGTATTACAGACAGTCACCATGAATGGGCAGTCTATGAACCATTATTTTGTAGATATTGTGCATTTGTACATGTACCAATATATGTATACAAAGGACGTGTACCGGCCTTATCAGGCCAAAAGACAGTTATTGGAAGATGTTTGATATTATCATGGCCCCAGAATTCATCATGGCTAGACACAGTTGCCTTCGGTAGATACTACTTCATGGAAATTTTCCTGAAATACTGGCAAAACTCCTCTAACTCTGAGGATATGTTCCAGAAAAGTTGGGCTCCTGTCAAATTAAATCATATGTTAAACATTGAACTAAAAAATGCAATTTTACAGGCAAAGTGTAGTGGCTTCTCCAAGGTCATGGAAATAACCCAATGTGAGAGGAATCACCATATATCTGAAAATGAAAAAGGCAGGGTACAGAACATTATGTTGTATATAATCGTTTATATATGGAGGATATTCAGATATTTATAAAATGTTTACATTGTTTAGTATAATTTAGGTGGATTTGTGGTTATCTTATTTTGCTTATATTTATTTCATAGCTTACAAGTTACCAGATTTTTGTCATGGTATAAGAAACATTATATTACACTCAAAGAAAATAATTACCTTTCTCTAAGCAGTGCTTAGCATTCAGAAGCCCTCATCCAGAAGCTTAGGGAATCACTAAATGAGTTTACATGATGTCACCCGCCCTCTATGCTTTCCCCAGCCACCACCTTCTTTCCCTTCTTCCAGAGAATATCATCTATTCCTCTTGTATGACCTCACTGAAATTGTCTGCACAACTAGCCCAGGAGGCCTCTGAGAGAAGAATTTTACCGAGTTTTTTCTGCTTGTCACTTAAAACAGTACCTTCCTCATAGTCAGAATTAATACCAGCCTTTATAAAGTATGAAAAAACTGCTGCTTTTTGTCCTCAGCCACCAAGCAAAAGCCCGTTCGATGGTTGACTTTTAGAGTCAGTGTAGCCTCTGGTGTCAGACTCCAGGGTTGAAATTCTGCTCTACTAGCAGGATCACCTTGGACAAGTTACTTTTAGCTTTCGAGGTATGGTCAGGGAAGAGAGAACATACTCATATTTAATGTAATGACTATTTACAACATATGGGTTAGGAGGAAGAAAGTCCCAGGGGGTTGTGCAGTACCCCAGGATAAGTTCTGGCCGGCTTCCTTTACCACCCTGAAACCTGAAAGGACAAGGAGAGGAAGCATTTACCTGGAGACAAAGAGACCAGTCCAAAGAGAAGGGAAGCATGCCCTCAGGTTGTGGGATACAGTCAGTAAGCCGTGCCTCTACAGAGAAGGATGCTGGGGAAGAAATCATCCTCCCTCAGGTCTTCAGCTGAGGTTTCCTATTGCTCTGAACCCAACTGGAAACCCAAGGAGAAAGAAGACTGTAGAAGCATAGTGGTGGGGAGAACAGGGCAGGGCAGAGTGTGGACACCAGTGGATGGACAAATGAAGAAGTCCAGTGTTTCCACTCACATCTCTTTGCCCAGGTAACTCGCTAGTAATGGGGGTGTAGTGAGAAAGTAGAGTACTTTTCTCCTAGCAGTGTTGTGAGGCTTGAATCGGTTAATACACGTCAAACACCTGCAACATAACACTCAGTAAACATCAAATATTAATATTGTTTTTCTCTGCTCATCGTGATTTCTTGTGCTACACGTGTTCTAAACACTTGTTTTCCAATCTATTGTTTGCCTTGAACTTTTTTTTTAATGAGTTCATCTGGACCTTTGATTTCTGGGTAATGTCTTAATTAATGAAACCAGGAGACCATTAGACAGAGGTGGCTCCAACGCCTTAGCAGCCTATGTACGTAAATCAAAACCCAAGCCTATAAAAGCTTATACATTTCAAGGTTAAGAAATCCAACCCTAAAGACAACCAATCACAAATAGGCAGCTCAGCTTCTGCCCAGTATGGCAAAAGCTTAACCTGTAGCCAATCAAATAATTTCCTCACCTTGTTTCTGTGTCTTCTCTATGAAAGTCTTTCCCCTGGCTCCTCTTGGTGGAGCTCTCCTGTCCACTTCCAGTATGGTGCTGTCCAATTCACATGGATGTTTGCTCCAACAAACTGAAAAAAAATTTTTTTTCAATATGCCCCAATTTGTCTTTTAACAATGGCCTTTTCCCCACCATTGCATCTCATTCCTTGACCCCTTTCAGCAGACCACAATCTCAGTCCATTGTTCTGACACAGATATTAACAGTCTCCACGTTCCCAAATTAAACAGTCTGTTCACCGTCTAGGATTCTTCTTCATAAGTTTTCAAAATAGAAGACAAATTGTTACCCATATGTCATGTTAAACACCTTTTCACCATTCTGTGTTTCACACAGTCAGATAATTATACACCCCTTTTACCTTCCTTCGGCATGATACGCATTTTTAAAATAACATTCACAAAGAAATTTTATTTAATCTTCATGAGTATCTGACGGATGGGACATAATTACCCCATTTTACATGTAAGGAGATTGAGGTTCAGAAAGTTGTAGCTTTTTGCTCAACCACACAGCTAGTTAGCATCAGATTATGGAGTAGAATTAAGTATCTTGACCCCATAGAACCTTGTTGAATTTCTAATTTAGAGCTAGACTGGATTTTAGAGATCATATCTTAATAATCATTGCACTGTATATTTCTGGTATACTTACTGTATGTCTGTTACTGTGCTAAGCTGTATATGTGATTTTTCTGAATATCGTGGAAGATAACCATTATAAGTAACTTGCAGAATTCTTAAAGTTAGTTAGTAGCAGGACTGGCACTCTAATCCAAATCTCCTAATGCCTCAGTAAGGCTATTTCTATTTTTGCCTACATAATCTATAAGTTCCTCATTACTCTTAGAAACCATAGAAAGATTCAGGTTCCACAAGTCCCTTTTTATTGGTTTATTTTCTCTGCCACACACTGAAATATGGGCTATATAATGTCTTATGTTTAAGCAGGAGTTACTTCGTTTCAAAATATTATTAAGTCGAGGAGTAGAGCCACACATCTGTGGTCGAATTATTTTTTTTGCAGAGGTGCAAAGGCAATCCGATGGAGGAAGAATAGTCTTTTGAACTGGAATATTTATAAACCCATGTGCAAAAAGAAGCCTCTATTCATTATTCACACCCTATCCAAAAATTAATTCAAAGTGAATCATACACCTACATGTAAAATTTTCAGGAGAAAAATTAGAAGAAAATCTTTGTAAATTAAGATTAGGTAAATATTTCTTCAGTATGACAACAAAAGCACAATTCATAAAAGAAAAAAAATGATGCATTGGACTTCATCAAAATGAAGAACTTCTGCTTTTCTAAAGATACTGGAAGAGGATGAAAAGGGAAGCCCTAGACTGGGAGATTTTTCAACTCCCATGTCTAATAAAGGACTTGAACATTTAAGAAACTCTTTGAACCTATAGTAAGAAAAAAAAAAGTGGGCAAAGATTTGAATAAACACTTCACCGCAGAAGATAAGTTGATGGCAAATAAATACATAAAAAGTGTTCAACACCATTGGTCTTTAGGGAAATGCGTATTGAAACCACAGTGAGATACTGTTACACACCTATTGGAATGGCAAGAGAAAGCATCACACAATAAAACCACAACCTGGCAATTTCAAGGACGTGAAGAGCAAAAGAAACTCTCATCCATTGCTGATATGAAAGCAAAGTGGTACATCCACTTTGAAACCAATTTGGCAGTTTTTCATAAAGTCAAACATTTATTACACAGGACCTGGCAATGCTCCTTCTAGGTAAATACTCAAGTGAAATGAAAACCCACGTTCTCACTAAAGCCTGCATGCAGACGCTGATATTGGCTTTATTCCTGATTGCTATGAGCTAGAAACAACCTAAATGGCTCTCAGTTGATGAATGGATGAAAAACAAACAAACAGTGGTATAACCATACAATGGAATACTACTCAACAGTAAAAAAATAAAGAACTACTGATACTCATAACAATATATAGTAGATACATTTCAAAATGTATTAGTTTAAGTGAAAGAAGCGACATTCAAAAGGCTGCGTTACTGTATAATTCCATTTATATGGCATTCTTTAGAAGCAAAACATAGGGACAGAAAACGGACCAGTGATGGCTAGGGACTGGGGCCTAATACAAGCAGACATGAGGACATTTTGGGGGGTGATGGAACTCTTCTATATCTTGATGGGAGTGGTGTTCACCTGACTGTATGCATTCCTTTAAATTCACAGACTGTGAAAATAAATGGTTAATTGTTTACATGTAAATTATAGCTTGATTTAAAAAAGAAAAATGACAATTGTTTCTGGAAGATGTGCAGCCCAAAGTTGAAACCTTCCGGGAGAGAGAGAGAGAGAGAGAGAGAGAGAGAGAGAGAGAGAGAGAAATAAGAGTTGAGATGAGAAGCCAGTAAGTAAGCAAGAGTTAGTAAGAAGAAAGCCACTGAGGAATAGCCTTTCAATCCTTGTGCTCCCAACTGTAAACCAGCCTCACTAGACAGTCTATAGCTTTGAAATCTGTGCTGATTAGAAGGTGGGGGCCTCTAGAAGGGGGAGCTCCTTTGAAGACGCTTTCCAGGAGTGGAGGTAAGGGTGGTGCCAACCCTCCACCCCTTTCCACTCATTGTAAATTCTCCTTTATTTGTACGACATTTGAATTTCAAGGGCAAGTTTATTAACAGAAAGCCATTCTTGGCTCAAAAAGAGTTTGAAAACTACTGACCTCATCCAATTCTCTCCTATTTTTAGAAGGGTTTATGTGTCTATGTTCCCCTAGCTAGTTCATAGTAGAGCTGGCTCTGGGACAAGAGTGACAAAATCAAATATCTACAGGACCAAATAACCGAAATAAGTGAAGTGGGCAGGGAGGACGATGCAGTAGATAAGAGTCTCTATCCTTATCAAGGGGCCTGAGAACCACCACGCAGGTGGTGCCACCTGATCTGAGGTTTGTTTTGTTTTTTTTTAAGAACCTTGGAATCTGGATTTTCTTGTGAAATAAAAAAAAGTTTTTAAACATTGTTAACCAGCTTCATTTTTTGTTCACACTCTTGATAAAATATAACCCATCGTCTGTTAGCTGGGACCGGCTGCAAGCCCCTGGTTTGTGAGCCTTGGTCTGAACTGGACCTCCAAGCTCATGCTTTGTTTTGGCATCTGACGGTCACTGACCTCGGGCTGTTGGCTCTGAATTCATAGAAGTGAAAAAGAAGCTGCTCTGTTGTCTTCAGAGCATTTGGGCAAATACCCTCCTCATCAACCAAATGGCGGAGATTCTGGAGAGAGAGAATCCCTCCCTGCGTGCCCTTTCCCCAGATGTGCCCCAACAGTCCACTTCTACCCACCATCAGACAACTGCTACATGCCTTACAAGGCAGCCTGGTCTTGATTGAAATGGCAGAGGTCTTGCCTAGGGAGATTGTAAATTATGTTTTGTTTTTGAGTGACAGTGAAGAATAGTGTAAAGGGCTCCTTACACTCCTAGGAGTGAGATAGCCGCTCACTGGCTACGTAACCTTGGACAATGTACTTTAAAAAATTCAAGGCACCATTTTCAATTACAAAACAAGGATGGCAGGACCTAAAGGATGGAATGGTTATAAAGATTAAATCAGATAATGTTTTGAGCACAGTGGCTGGCCCCTTAATTGTTGTTCATGTTGATATCATTATTACTTATACTTTTATTATTATTATTGTAATAAGTATTATTTTAAATGCCTGGGCCAGGGTCTGGGCGTTGCCACTTACTAGCTGAGCAATTGTAGGCAAGTCACATAACCGCCCTGAGTCATCTCCCTCCCTTAAAAACTGGGCAATGCAATACCTACCGCACAAAGCGTCTGCGCATTCTTCTCAGTCGTGTTGTATGCAGGGGAATTAGCATAGTCTGTGGCCTACGGTAGCTCTCAATAAATAATTTTTATGAAAATATCGCTGTTATAGATACGTCGTTGTCAGTCTCACTCAACAATGTCAATTATGTGCTGATGGTTTCTTTTCTGCAAGGGATCAAGGTCTGTAATCCTTTTACAGGAAGTTAGGATAATGTCCAAACACTCATTTCCCAAGTAGGAGACATGTTGGCACCATGCCTGGACATCCAACCTGCACTGGATGTCGGTGGGAGATCACCGTGGCGCATCTGTCTCTTTAATTTTGAAATGGAGCCAGAGTGGTTTTTCTCTCGCAAGATTCCAGGACTAGTAGAAAGTTCCCTGGAGACGCCTTAATCTCTGAAAGTTACTAACCTGAATCCTTGCGTAGACGTTCACCTGAAACCTGAGGTTGGGATCAAGTCCACGTAAACTTTGAAAGCTCTCTGTGTGGAACTGGACAAAGCTCTTAAACATTTTATGGACCCCTAGGCAGCTACTTAAAGGAAATATGGCTCCTGAGAGCCAGACACAGCAGTGAGCTGTGAAAACACAGCTTGACAGATTCCATCCATTCACTTAGCATTTAATCTGTCACGGCTGCATGTTGTCTCCTGCAACGTGTCCTAGAATTTCTACTTGACTTTTCATGAGATTACACTTAGTCTCCCCAGTTGGTGCGTAGGACCCCAGAAGCAACACCCTGGTTCCAATGTCACAATAATCATTAACATAATAATCATTCAACAAAGAATTACCCTATTCATCTTCCACCTTCACTTTTTCTCTACCATTCCATCCATTAAATATGTTATTATTATATTATCTTCTGCTTATAGGTGAGGAAACTCGAGCTCAGAAAAGTTAACTGATTTTTCCAGAAAACACCACTTAAGAAAGTGCAGGCATGAGTTTTAGTCCCGACCAATCTGATTTGAAAGCCAGTGCAGAAGCTTCATGGTGAGTCAAGACCTCCTTGGACGTGTCAGAAAGAAGAATTTGTCTTTTTGGTAAAGTTGAGGTAACTTGCTGAGTTTATTATGGTCCTCTGATAACTAGGATGGAACTCTATTTTTTGGACTCAAATCCACAGCATCCTGTGTTACGTGGTTTAATCTCAAGGCTGAGCCCAAGGAGCAGTGCACCAGCTGGCTCTCATGACCGCCCTTTGGCTAGATTTCTTTTCACAATTTCCACAGTCACTAGCATTTTGCTACCCATAGACATATCTGTAGATGATATGAGCCCCAGGTAAACACCACAGTAGGCCTGTCTTCAACCATCTTATATCCTTAAGCAAAATCACAGAAAAATAAGTATTAATAAGGATAGATTATTGTAAAAAAAAGTGTCTAAAGGAAATAGGTGAGATGGGTAAAGGCCAGCTCTCTTTTATTGATAGGGGCAATCAGTTAAGTACCTGTAAGAGCTGTGTGTGTGTGTGGTGTGTGTGTGTATCTGTGGTGTGTGTGTGTTATGTGTGTATGTGTGTTGTGTGTGTGATGTGTGTGTATCTGTGGGGTGTGTGTGTTATGTGTGTATTGTGTGTGTGTAGTGTGTGTGTGTGTACCTGTGGGGTATGTGTTATGTGTGTATGTGTGGTGTGTGTGTGTTGTGTGTAGTGTGTGTGTGATGTGTGTGTTGTGTGTGTGAGTGTGTGTGTGTGTGTGTGTTGCTACAGTGCAGGAATTCCTTCCATCTGACGCTCACTGCCTGTCTCTCCAGCTCTCAACAGCCTTAGTTGTAGCAGAATGGGAAGTCTCGGGTTTTGCCATTAAATCATTCATTTCGTGAACGTATATAGTGAAGACCATCTGTGAATAAGGTATTTGCCAGAGGCTGGGAATACAGAAAGAAAGGAGCCAGGGTCTCTGTCTTCAACAAGTTTCTGGTTAAAAAGAGTTGTTACTAGTTTGCACAGGGTTGACCAATTAAATTATGGGCGGAGGAATAAAACATCACAGATTCGGAGACTGAAGCACAAAGAAAGGAAAAGGTCTACCACGGTCACGTGGTGAACAAATCTGGGCCCAGAACATGGACTTCAGTCATCCCCCTCCTAGTGCAATGGCATTTCCATCACACCATGTTGTCTCTTAGATGTTTAATTAAGATCTGTTGGAGAATGTATGGGCTCGACAGAAGAGAAGGAGGCAGGAACAAGAGAACAGACGAGGGAAGTGAGATCATCTAAGCTTTTGAAGCTGAGCTTTCTGGCCCAGAATTCCAATGCAACAGGAAGCGACTGGACATATGTCAGAAAAGTGATGAGGTTTTAAATGCAGAGGGTGGAAACTCTCTTCCATAGATAACTATACCTTTGAACAGTGTATCTACCACATACTCGTATACATTTCCCAATATTATGAAGTTTTCAGAAGCGAGAATGTGCTTCTATTCTTTGCATCAGACTTCAATTTTATGCTCCGCACTCCAGAAAGAAAATTTGAGGAACTGGATAATAAACCTTTTGAGAGCTACCAAAATGCAAACATCAAGAGAATGGGGGAAATTGGGAAAGGTTAGGGGAGATAATCTTCCTAATTTCCTCTGTACTGGGCACTCATACATTTCCTGAATGAATCATTTGGCTCCTCAAAGAAAAGAGACTTGGAAGGATGTCTGTAGTCCAGAGCTGTGCCAGTTCTATGACCACCTCTTTTCATCTTGCAAGTAAAAAAATGGCTTGGCACGTCATTGAGAGTGCAGTGTTACTATTAAAAGAGCAACTGACAAGCCATTGAGTGAAGAGCACTGAAGACTTGGTTCGGCTCCCACACAGTTCAAACAAGCATTCTCAAGGGGGGAGGGCTGAATAAATTACTCAACATCTGTATCCTCACTGGCAGCAGCTCCGTAACGGTGGGGGTCATTTGGTACCACTGTGTTTTATTCTGGAATTAATTGATGTCTTCCTCTTTGCCCTGTAACTGGACAGCAGCATCATAGAACTCAGAGAAGCCTTAGAGATGAACTGTTCAGTCTCTTCATTTGATAGAAAATTGAGGCAGGATATAAAAAAGGGTCTACCGTAGACACGGGCATTCAACAAGTTAGTGGCAGGGTCAGAATTAGAATAAAGGGTTCACCACTTGTGCTCCGGTAACCTGTATTTCTCCCCCAGATGTGGGGATTAAGATTCTCGAGGTTCTTTTATGTGTTCTCCACTTTTCCATAGGACTCACTACAGTGTAACATATAATAAACACACTATTTCATATTCCAAATGGTAGAAGTATCAGTGTGAAAGTATTTTTAGGTTAGAAGAAAACTTCAGAGATCATCTTGCTCAATTCCATTAATGTCCACGTGATTGACTAGATGGTTGGGGAAGTAGAAACGAGTCGTACAAGGGCATATAGAGCTCTGCTGTAGCTAGAATGCAGTGTCCTTGATCTTATAGCCAATGATGGCTGAGGGGTGATGGTTCCTTTCATCACAACCCAAATGCTGGTCTATGGTGTGTTTATCTTCCCAGAGTCGCTTAATACAGAGAATGAGAAGTTTTGAATCAAAATATTTTCCTTTACCTCTTAAATAGTAAATCTCTTTATAAAAGTCTCTGAATATATCAGACAAAAATTTCCTCCAGTTAGTCTGGCTCTTCAGCATCCAGAATATAATTGCATCCAGAGATTGGTCACATGATATAGTAGAAAGGTCCTAGAAGAAGAAATAAGTTATTGGGTGATAAAGGATTAAATGTTGGATGCCCAATTTGGGATCTACTGGTGGAGATATACGAAATTATGGTCTGGACAACAAATTCTGCAGTAATCACCATATAACATAGAAACACTATTAGGAGTCCTCCCCTCTGAATATCAAGAATGAGACGTATCAGGTGAATGAGACCAAATTCTGACCTTAAAAGAAGGAAGCAAAAATTTTCTATTAAAGAGGAAAAAAAAAAAAAAAGAGGTGGTTGTAATAAAGGTCTTAAAGAGGATGGATGAAATTTGAGAAGATTGGTAGAGGGATGTCTTTGTCCATTTGAGTTGCTCTAACAGAATTCCATAAATTGGGCAACTTAAACAAAAACCATGTATTTCCCAGAGTTCTAGAGCCTGGGAAGTCCGGATCAAGCTGCCAGCGTGAAGGCCTGCTTCCTGGCTTGCAGTCGTCTTCTTGCCTCTGTCCGCACGTGGCGAGGGGTAAAGGGGGCTTCTGCCTCTTCTTCTTCTTGGAAGGACACTGATCCCATCATGGCAGCCCTGCTCACGTGACCTCATCTCAATCTGATTATTAGGTTGGTGCAAAAGTAATTGTGGTTTCTGCAATTATTTGTAATCTTTTAAACCGCAATTACTTTTGCACCAACCTAATACTTCCCGAAGGCCCCACCTCCAAATACCATCACATTAAGTTAGGGTTTCATCGTAGGGATTTTGGAGGGGTGCAAATATGCGGTCCATAACAGGAGGAATGGGGGAGAACCTGCTTCGAAATACACAAAAGAATCCCCGGGGGCACCGTGTGACTAGCCGATCTCGTCAGAGTGTAAAGTTCTGATGGTGCCAGTCGCATGGCTGTGGTACCTTCCTCAAAATTGCAGAATACCTGGGCGTAAAGGTGGAAATGTAACACATGGACATTACAGCCCCACTGGCGATGTACCAAGGGACATAATTTCAGCGTAGACTGAGGGAAACCAAGAGGGGAATAGGAATTTTTCAGGAGCAAAGGGAAAGTTTCAGGAGCCAAAGGCCAGGTTGGGTGGAAATATGGCAGAGAGAAATCTCCGAGGCTAGGGCATCCAGGTCTGAGATGGAAAGGCTGACATTTCAGATGTTAGATGTGGGACACCTTGTTTGAGAAGGGGGGCATTTGTAGGAGTCTTTCCAGCTGGGGTATTGCTGGCCCTGGATGGAAGATCCATAGCTGGGCTAAGGAAGCAGCTGTGCCTTCTCTTGGCTGTACAAGGGCCCAGGTATTTCTCGTTATCAGCACAGCTCCTGTGTGGTGATACCCCTTATTTATTTTGGACATAGCCATGCCCTATTTGATGAAGCTATCGATTTCTTAACCCTCAATGTTCTGTAGCAACCCTGAAGAGGATACTATAATACTATAAAGAAAGAAAAAAAAGACCTATTATGCACGGATTCCGAACAGTTTTATTGTTGCTCAATTCTACTGAGCAAGCATAGGTTAATGGTGTTAGTCTAGGGCAGAGGATTGAAAAGGAGGCAGATAAAACTTATTTTAAACCCCATTTATTATCTGGAGTCTCAGAGTCTTTTCTCCTTTGCAAATTTGCTTTCCCCTCCAGAAGTCTCCATCCTTGAGACGTGCTTGAAATGAAAGCCCATTCTTGCTAGACTTGCAGAATTGCCGCTCAGGCAGGCAGGGCTCCTGGGAGAGGCCATCTCATCCATCACATCCACTTGCTTTGGAAAGGGGGAGTCCTGTGAGTGGGCAAGATGATGCCTCCCAACAGCTGGCAGCATCCAGGTTACAGAGTGAGTGATGCCCGTGCTTACGTGGGCAGCGTGGGCATGCAGTGCTGCAGGGACTCTTACATCAGCCCTACCTGACACTGCAGTAGCACACGCACAGAGAGGGGACAGCTCGTTCTCTGCTTCCAGAGGCAGGTCAGCACATCCAAATGCAGGCAGAACACAAGTGAGGAACTCGGAGCCAGCGTGAGAAGCCAGGTTTTTAAATAAGCAAATTTCTGCTTTCATAGCAGAGAAACTATAAATAGCATCAGAAAGATCTTTGGGTCAGACTTCTGCCCTCCCCTCTGCATATGACCCAGGTCAACACACTGATTCAGTTGGACAAATATATTGAAGACCCACTGTGTTGCAGGCACTGGGTTTGCAGTTGGGGATAAGCCCTGAGCAAGACAGTCATGGTCCCTGTTATCAGGGAGCATAGCATCCAGGGTTGGAATATACAAATAAAAATTTACAGTGAGGTATAATGAGTATTATGGGACCCCTGAACTGGGGAGTCAAAGAGATATAACTCAGTAAATATAACCAGACTAACTCTAGGAGTATTTGCCCAAATTTTCCTCTAGCTTGTACTTGTTTCCTAGGGTTGCTGGAACAATGGTCCCAAGGCAGTGCCTTAAAACAGCCATCATTTATTCCCTCACATTTCAGAGGCCAGAAGTTAGAAATCAAGGTTTTTGGCAGGGCCATGTTTCCTTTGAAGGTTCTAGAGGAGAAACGTTCTTTCTTTGCTTCTTCCAGCTTCTAGTGGGTCCCAGTATTCCTTGGCTTGTGGCTGCATAACTCCAGTCTCTGCCAAGGTCATCACAAGGCCTTCTTCTCCATGTTTGTCTCTTTGTATGTGTTTTCTTCTCTTTATATAAGGACAATAGTCATTGGACGGAGGGCCCACCTTAATCCCCTGTAACTTCCTCTTAACGTAATTCCATCTGCAAAGACCCTGTTTCCAAATCAGGTCACATTCTGAGATTCTAAGGATTAAGACTTGAGCATATCTTTTTGGGGGACACAATTGAACCTCTTTTACAGCCTAAGACTGTTTTTTATTTGTGTGTAGTTTTCGACCTTACCATGTCTTTTCCCAGCCGTGGCTAGCCCTTTGGGCAATTTACCTGGCTTAATACTCAACTCTCTTGGAATAATTAGAACTTGGCTCTCAGTTATCCCTGTGTCTTTGTACTTTGGGGTGCTTGGAATGAAAGATTTCTTTCGCTCTCAAATGTGATTAGTGGCTCATGTGATGGTAATACCTGAAGAGGTCACCTTAGACCCTGGGTGAAAAGAAGACACTGCAAGGCTTGTTGAACAAAACAAATACGGGACACCAACAAGCTCATGTGGGTCTTAACAAACAACACAGAATGATGGAAAGTGGTCCCCGAGGAAGGGGGCCTTTTGGAAGTATCTTTCTCCAGCCCCATTAAAAATGCCCTAGGTTTTACCCAAAAGATCCATAACACGTAATGCCTTGTGAACTCACTATTTCAAAATCTGCATCATTTGGAGAGTTGACTCTCTCCGTTTGGTGGGGATGAGATTTACTAACTACAACAACAAAATTTCCAAGTTTTACTATCATAAAGCAAGGAAGAAAACAGCATGTTTGCCCGATGTACCAGGCCGTGGCCAGTGAGATGAGAGCACTGTTTTCTAGGATTGATTCCCACAAATCCTCTAAATTCCACAGCTCAGGGATGTCCAAAGTCTTCTCTAAGATTTGAACAAAAGCCCGAGAACTAACAATTTTATTTTCAGCTCCTGACTTTGAATTGATCCCATGTAAACCTAAAAGCAGAACTAAGGCTCTTGATCACTTTCTAAAAGAAACCCAGTTATACCCAGCATTGGACTGAAATTCGTTGTTTCATCGTGAGGGGTGACATCACTGAGCACACAGAATCCTAGAATCAATCAGTCTCTCTCTCTTCTCCCTCTCCTCTCTCTCCTCGTGCTCTTCTTGCCTCCTATAAAGCCGAAGGGTTTCCTATATCTGAAGCGACTGCATCAGTCCTAACTACACCTTCAGAAACTCACCTACATCAAGGACTCATTTCTCTATATATTTTCACTATAACAATTGGTCTTTCCCTCACACAAATCTCCTACCAGACGCTAAAAGAATAAACATTTTCTTCATCTCATTACCCTGAGATTGAAAGCCGTTATGATTTTAAGAGTTTAATTTGCAGGCTTCAATTATTTTACTTTACAACCGATTACCATCTTCTCTCCAACAAGTTGTCACTTCCTGTTAAAAAGAAACGGGACTTTAAAGACCTCTTTGGCATTTATTAGTAGTTTGGTAATTTGGGAGTTAAATGTTAGAAAACGTGATTTCACCAGGCTCTCCTCTTTAAAGAACTCTGGAACATGAATGAAAAGCACATAAGTATTTGACTTTTTTTTAACTGGTCTTGGAAAACTGACATCCCTCTAAGTAATATTAATAGAAACAAACAGTCTTCATAGTTACCTTGCATTCTAGGCTTTATTTCAATAGCAGAAATACATCAGTGACCTCTATTCGGGTGTACCAAGCCTCTTGTAGTAACAGAGTTCTGTTACCAGAAGACGGGTTAATATGTTTCTTCATAATGTGGTCGAATGGTGCAGTAGTTCTGAAGTGGATTACACATTGCAGTCTTTCGGGGGAGGGGAGCTTTTAAGACAGAGTGATGTCCTCGCCCCACCCACAGAGTTTCTGATTTAATTGGTTTGGTGTGGGACCCAGGAATGGGGACTATATTAAAATTCTCCCCGTGATTCTCACGGGCAGCTGAGATGGCGAAACACTAGTATAGCAAAGTGCTTCTCAAACTTTAACGTGTGTTGTGACTCGCCTGGGGAATTGGTTAAAATGCTAACTCTGTCTCAAAGGCCATGGCAGTCTGCGTTTCTAACCAGCTCCCAGCAGGTGTCCGTGCTGGGTGCTGAGGACAGCACTTGGAGTGAGCAAGATGTGATAGAATTGGCATTATCTTTAGAACTGGACACACCTGAGTCTGACAATCAGTTTGCTGATTGGTTTTGTTCATCATACTAATGTGCACTTTGAAATGAACTTTTATCCCGTCGCCTATAAAGTGGAAAGGAAAGTTCTTCCATTCTAGGTGTAAAGGAAGAGACTGTGGCCCAACAGGCAGATGACAAAGGGCCGGGCACTCAGTGGCTCAACAAATGCCACTTCCACTCACTTTCCTCCTCTCCACGTTCCCAAGGGCCTCCAGCCTTGGAAAGCCAAAGTGAAATTAAGGGGCTATTGTCCAGAGTGTGGTTGCCATGGGAACATTATTCTTTAGAGAAAAGGGATAGAGGGTGTTAGTAACCAGAGCAGCAAAAGGGCCATCAACCACGTATCTGAAAAAAATATGCCTGAGATCACAGTTTTAAGCGCGCTCTTTGCATTTTTTGGAATATAAAATCTCCTTAGAGCCAGCCTACATGGTCCTCCCAACTCAAATGCCCTCTTTCCTCTCCCTTACAAAGGAGAATCACTAAATCTGTAGTCCCAAGTCAAGGTCGTAATGAGATGTTGCTAGGCAGGTGTTTTAAGGGGTGTTGAGTGTAGGGGTTTAATCGTGGGCCCAGTCGGGGGGGATATGCCAAGTCCATCTGCAAAGATGCTTGAGGCTAGAGTTTTGACACCAGCTTGAGTCTGGACCGTTGTTACAGACCGTGGGGAAATCTGATGATTGGGTAACACTGGATACATGTAGGATTTGGGGAGCATTTATCTGCTTGCGTGTGGGCTGGATCGGAAGAATTAAAACAGGAGACGGGAATATCACTCCTTTGGTAATATTGACTAGTTGCGGATTGAGTGGGGGTCACCACACTTAATGGGGGAGATGTACAGTAAACAAGACACGTATCCTTCCTGCTCTCGTGAAACTTCCATCCTACCACTGAGACAGAATAGCCAGTAATTAAAGTTATGACATATGTCTAAAGGAAAAATTCAAAGCGCAGTGAGAACAAATAACAGAGGCCCTAATCTGGTAGTTTCCGTCAAGCAAGTCTGTCCTCAGAAATGGCTACCAGGTGACTCTCAAGCTGAGAGCTTCCTGTGACATGAGCTCCCTGAGAATGGGGTCGGGGTGGGAGAGGAGTGGGAGGCGTATTCTTTACACCTAGACTCTACCACTTACTGAGAGATTGTGGGCAGGTGTATCAAATGAGGGTAATTATATGTACTTTTCAAGGATTGCTGTGAGGGAACGAAGACAGTGTACTGTCAGCAGCATAGCGCTTGTCACATAGTGAAGCTCAAAAGTGGTAGATATCTAGTCTTTGGTTTTCAGTCCCATTTCCTGAGGACCTACTGTGCCCCTGTCACAGAAACCGTAACTGCTCACTGAGTATGCCTCATGCCTCTGGTCCTCATCTTCCAGCCTCTTGCAGAGGACTCGTTCGAGTAAGCAGAGTGTCTTGTGTCACGTCTCGGTGGGTTTGCCACTTCTCCTCCCCTTCCCACCGTGCTGAACATGTGGCCACATGTGGAGCTGTTGGGGACTCCGCCTGGGTCCTTGCTTTCAATGTGGGGGGGGGGGCACAGCATCACTCCCTCCCCAAATTTCATTGCACATGTAGCTTGGCCAGTACGTAAACCTCGTTTAGGTACGTCATCCTAAAGGGGTAGGTTCCTCACCTCAGCAGAACCGAACCCACTCTTGCTAAAAAGAGTGCCCGCCCAATGCCAAGAATTTTTCATGCACCCTTATCTGAAGTCATATAAGTTAGTTGCATTTATACAAGATAAGGTAATAAATAAGAAAATGGCATTTTAAGCCCCATCGAACAGGGCTAACAGCAAGGCTTGTGAAAAGAACCCTTTGCTTGCTCTTGTTCTTAGTGTAATAAGCTCAGATCCAACACATTGAACCTTGGGAAGAAGGGAAACGTCATCTGCTGCTTAGAACAAATTGCTTCGCATTCTGTGATGCTTTCGGTCTTGGCTAAGGTCCTTCTCAGTCTTTTGCTAAAGTGACTTGCAGCCTTACTTCCACCCTGTCCCTCCCTACCCCCCCCCCCCCCACACACACACATACCCTAACATTTCACCACAGATTTGATTCCTTCTTGAGGAATGGATTTGAGGCTGGCTGAGCCCTGGGTCACCACATGGATGGTGCGCTCTAGCCTTCTCTCCAGAGGAAGCTTTCTGCTTCTCTTCTCTCTGGCTTCTTAACTTGCCATGGATGCACCTCAGGGCTGCAGAGCAGTATATGATGTGGGTTGGTTGCTATGGTGCTAAACAGGGGAGAGACCATGGCTGCTTTCCTGGGAAAAACATAGCCATGCATTTACAGTGCCAGAGCCTGTCTCTGTTCCCTCTTCAGCCTCTGCCTTCCTCCTTCCCCCCCTCTGCCTCTCCCTCCCTTCTGCTTTCCCACTGGTATGTTACTGCTGTTTGTGATGGATACAGACATACTTCTGTCAGGTGTGAGAATTCTTCTACCTTCACTTGATGCAAAAATCTGCAAACTGGATTTCTACCAATTTCCTGCTTTCTATGTCTCCTGAGCATTATGAGACCAGCTTCAACAGAAACTTATGCTCAGCTGACGATGCTTTGATGAGTTTCTGACAGTGTTTGTATGCCTATCTTTTTCTTCCTGTATAAATACTAAGCATTCTCTAAGTATCTTCTCAAACAAAAAGACAGACATATGCCCAAAATGAAAAGGAAAAAAAAATTCACTGTCTCTTGATTTGAATATAAGTGATTTAACTCTTTCTGTTGGTATACTGGTATTTATTTTTATTTTTTTAATACTATTGGAAAGACATCTTGCAGCCTGGTTGTAAAAGGAAATAGAGCTGGGTGATGGACAACTGTTTGGATACTGACTTTGGCTCAGCCACCAAGTGAAATGTAGTCACCTTTTTGTTCATTTGTTCTTTTATTCACAATTATGGAGTGAACACATAGTAGAGTATGTATTAGATCCAGGTATAAATGTCAGGGATATAGCAGTAAACAGAAAACACCCCTGTTTCAAGGACTGTTCTTCCCCAGCAGAGAAAAACTATAAACCAATGGTTCTCAGACTTTAGTAAGAATCCAAATTATCTGCAGGTGATTGTGAAGACACAGAGTACTGGCCTCCGCCCCCAGCGATTCTGACGTTTTAGGTCCGGGATGGGGTCCAGGAGTTTGCATTTCTACTAAGTTCCCTGGTGCCAGGAACCACATTTTGTCAACAACTGATGTAAACAAGTGAAAGGGTGAATACAGACTAGAATGCTAGCTAGTGATAAGTGTTAGGAGGAAAAATAGTGTGGGGAAAGGGAATAGAATGGCACAGTACGATGGGAGCTGCTCTTTTAGTCTGGAGCCTGAGAAAAGGCCTAGCACAGGGCAGAGGAGTGATTGAAGTGAGGGAATAGAGCTTCGGGCGTCTCAGAAGACGAGTGGCGGCACCTGTAGAAGGCTGGGCAGGCAGCACCCATCCTGGTGGCTGTCATTCCAGCCTCTGTGTTCTCAGGATGCCACACGCTTGTCTAGGTCATGGCATGCAACCTGATGGGTGGTTCCATCTGTTTTGTGACTTAGTCCTTTGTGGCAGGAATAACACCCATTTCATACTTGAAGCCCCCTCATCCCAGTCCCGAGAAGCTGGTAAACGAACCAGACATTATTTAACTCCCGTCACAAGTAACTCATTGAATCCTCATCAGCGCCACACAAGGTATGACCTGTTATCATGCCCCCTTTATAGATGAAGGAACTAAACCACACAGACGTTAAGCAATTGTCTTAGGATCACAAAGATAGAAAATACCAGAGCCAGGATGTGACATCATCTCTCATAAATATTGGATGGATGGATGGATGGATGGATGGATGGATGGATGGATGGATGGATGGACGAACGGATGGGATATTGCAACTGAGCCAAGAAGAGTTATCAACTGGCTTTTATATTTTAAGAGAGGGTTTATAAACCAATTAGAACTGAGAGGCAGATGTTTGCCCAATAGAAGAGGAAGAATGCCACTTATGCAGGGAGGAGTCATGGTGAGAGAAGGTACGAGGGACCATATCTGGAAGGAATAATATAATCAGGTATGAAGCAAGGACGCTTGCCTATACAGGTCCAGGCTCCCTCTGTGTAAAGGAGGGCACATCATTGGAAGCTGTAGGAAAGGGGAAAACACATTCAACAAACTGATTCCTCTCAAGGCTCCCTGACAAGTATGTTTTAATCTAATTAATACGTTCAGGAAGTTGGACCAGGAGAAATGTGATTATTTAATTGTTTTGTTCAAAGAGTATGAAGCAGGCTATTAGTCTGGGGTCATGACTCCAAGGTTCATTGCAGGTTATTACCTAGGAGGGTTTTGGAACAAGAGTGGCTGATTGATTCTTTCCCGCTGTTACCCTCATTAATTTACAAAGATTCATTGTGTCGGTGCTAATTTGCAGAGTCTGGAATGAAATGTAAAACAGATTCAGACTGATAAGAATTGTTTTGTATCTGCTATTCTGTCTTGTTCCTTCCCCAACATTTTCCCTTCTAAAGATTTTCAGGTACATGAATTTCCAGTCTGATTATAATTAACTCTTTTTCCACGTGACAGATATTGTCTCTAATAAGCAGAGAGCAGGAAGTAGATCTTTGGTATTTCATTTCCAATCTAGCAAAAACTTGGCTGTCCTGTTATTCTCTCCATGACCTAAGAAAAATCATCTAATCTTTGTTGCTCAGATTCCCCTTCTGCAAAACCTGGGAATAAAATTCAGATTAGAACACCGTACCCCACTTCCCCCATTAGCATTCTTAACTAGATCCCATGGCCTGCAAGACAAGAGTCAAGATTGATGTTTCACAACCCTTGATGATTTGGTCCCAACTTTCTTTCTGATCTCATGTTCTGCCACTGTCAAGCAAATGTTTTCTGTTCTGTTGTGTCAAATGGTGGCCTGTGTTTTCTCTGTTCTTTCTCTGGAAAGTCTTCCCTCACCTTGGGAAATTTGCCAAATTCTTTCCCTTCCTTGAACTTGTCACTTTCGTGAAGATTTTCTGGCTGCCATAGGCAAATTACTCAACAACTTGTGTGCGTTCTTGGTTTCTCCATTGACACTTGCCACATTTTGTTGTTAAGTATTTATCTAAATGCATGTTTCATGGTAATTATTTGTGTGAGTGTGTATATATATATGTATGTGTCCTTCGCTTCTTGAAGGCACAAAATAGGTCACATCTTAAGCACTTCTTTATGTCAACACACAGACTGGCAGTAACAGGAACCTAGCATGTTGACTGACTGAGTAAATGAAAGAATATCTAGCCTGCCTGACATCTAGGATTGGGGGGATCAAATTGTATACTAAATGCTAAAAGCTCTTTGTAACCCCCAAACTATAAGATAGTGTTCTGATGTAAAGAATCGTCTCTTTATTGAAAGGCTCTAAACAAGTTTTCCAACTCCATCTTGATCGTGGAGTTTGAAATAGTTTTTCTCTCTTTTTTTGTCAGAAGTAGTCATTTATTGACTCATTCACTTATTCATAGAATCAACAAATGTGCCTGCCAAGCCCTGTACTAAGCAGTGGAAATAAGGTGAAAAATGAGAAAAAAACGTGGTTCTGAGCCCCATGGATCTCAGAGTCACGATGGATGAGACTAGGGAATTCTCGCAGGGTTTGGGCTGAGTGCTACCTCACTCTGCGGCCTGTCCAGTGCATGGCTCTCGGTCAAGTCCTTCTCAACTCGGCCCTTTCTTCAGTGTGATGCTTTGATCCTTGGTTGGCTGCATCTTGCACCTAAACGTGTTCTTCCCTTGCACAGTAATGATGGAGCAAGGCAGTTTGTTCAGTGTCCTCCCGGGTGGGTGGCAGCCTCTTTTCTGGGCTGGCCGACCAGATTCTGGCGGCCATCAGCTGCCAAGGAAAGTGCAGAATGAGCCAGTTCTTCAGAGGATTCAGCCTGAGACCTTGCTTGTCTACATTCATTGATGGCATTTAAACCTTTATTGTTCACCCCCAGTATAGTATCAAAATGAAATCAAAGTCTTTGTCGTAACATATCTGAACTTCCTTTGACAGATAGTGACAATACAGTGAAAAAGGAAGCTTGAAAGAAAACATGTTGTTTTCGGCATTTCGTTTCCAATCCAGTTTCTTATCTGCGAGAGATGCTTTGCTTCTGTGATCCCTAGTAACGGCTGTGCATTTCTTTCCCCCAAATTGTCAAATTCAACAGCTTTCTAGGCTTAACTGCTCTTGGCGGCCTCTGGCTATGACAACATGGTTTCTGATGATCATTTTCAGGAAAAGTGGCCTGCCTTTCACTGCCTCCGTCTGGCCCTCTGCTCTCCCATTGCTCTATAAGGAGGTGGGAGAAGCAAGGGGTCAAATCTGTTACTTTTTATAGAGGCGGAGTGAAAATAATTTCCTGTGAAAGCTGAGGACATTCTTTCATTAGTTTTGCTTCCTGCTCTGGGTCTTATACGCTGGGTGATTTTTTTTTTCCTTTTGGAACTCGCATGGGCCAACTTCCTGTGCCTCAGGCTGCTGAGAGATAGAGTTTTATGAGTTCAGCCCACCTACACAGTGGTGAGCCTGGGGAAGGTGATGAATGAACAGAGAGCTGCCTAAACCATCCCTGAATATCATGCACACAAGTTCAAAGGAGAAGCCTCAAAGAGGTGTTTTGGGAAGGCGCCAACCACAGAATTTTAGGGTTCAAGAAGACTCAGCAAGGGGAATATGTTCCAATGTCCTGCCCCTTAGATTTCAGTGCTGGTCTTCCAAAAATTGCTCTTTTGTATATTAGTCAGTGTGTATTTGCTGAGAACCAGTTGCATGCTGCACAGTCCTCTGGTGTTGGATGGATCAGGCGATTGCCCGTAACACAACTCAAATAGACTTAAATAGAAATGTATTGGCTCATATCACTGAAGAGTTGGGGCTGTTTAGCTTCAGGCAAGGATGGATCCAGGTGTTCAATATCTTTAGGAATCCATCTCTTTCTTTGTATGTCATTATCGGATTTTTATGTTAGCTTTAGTTTCATTTAGACTTTTCCTACTGAGTAAGCAGATGGCCACAAAACTGCAGGCTCGACATTCTCCCAGCTTCAACCTCATTGAAACAGGCTTTCTCTTTTCTCGTATTTCCAGAAAAAGGCCTGGACCTACTTCTCATGGACAGGGAATGAATCTAATGTTCCACCCTGATCTAGTCGTTATGATTCAGTATGGCTAGGCCTACCTCCGATGCCCATCCCTGCAGGAATGGGGGACATACATCAGCTCTACCCTAATCGCTTGGCCTGAGGATGAGAGAGCAAAAGATACCCGTTCTAATACCAGAAGAAAAAGGGAATAAGACTTGTCAAGAATAATATTTATTTTAATAAATGAAGAAATAGGCTAAGTGATAGTAATTAATTTGCCCAAACTCATAGAGCTAATAAGGTTTTTTTTAAATGACCCTCCAATCCAGGTTTTGCAACATTGTGACAAGCACTCTCTACTGCTCCAGTGTTCATAGTCTCTTCTCTCTGGAGCATTCCCTGTGCATTTCAGTGTGGTAAAGGCGACCTTGTACAGTGACCCCAGGGATGTCCACCTCCTAATGTTCACTCCTTTTGGTCACTTCCTCAACTTCAGTATAGGAGGAACCCAGTGACTTCCTTCTAATGAATAGAATATGGGAAAAGTGACAGGCTACCAGTTCTGTGATTTGTTTACAAAAATTTGTGACATCCATTTTGTTGGCAGATTCTCTTTCTCTTGTTGTCTTTGATGAAGCAAGCTGTTAGGGTGGAGAGAGCAGTATGGCCAGGAATGAAGGGCAACCTCCAGCTACCAACCCATAAGGAACAGAGACCCTCTGTCTAATACCTGGTGGGGAGCTGAATGCTTATAGAACTTCTCAGTGAGCTCTCAGGAGCATATCCTTGATGGGTTCCCAAGGAACCCAAGGAACTGTGTGACGGTTAATTGTATGTGACTGAGCCACATTATTCTGCGCATTTCTGTGAGCATGGATTTGGATGAGATTCACACTTAAATTGCTAGACTGACTAAAACAGATTGCCCTCCCTAATCTGGGTGGGCCTCATCTAATCAGGTGAAGGCATGAATAGAACCAAAAGGCTGACCCTCCCCTGCACAGCAGAGAATTCTTTCCTCCCTGATTATCTTCAGACTGGGACATCTGCTTTTCCTCTGCCTCCAGGCTCGAACCAAAACATTGGAACTTCCTGGGTTTTAAATCTGTTAATCTTAGGAGAGAAACTATGCCATCAGCTTTCCTGGTTCTCAGGCCTTTGGACTCAGACTTGAACTAAGCTATTGGGTCTCCTGGTTCTCCAGTTTTCTGACTCACCCTGCAGATCTTGGGGCTTGCGTGCGTTAATAATCGCGTGAGCCAGTTCAAGTATTATAATAAAGTTCTTTATATACAGACACATATTAGTGTGTGTGTGTGTGTGTGTGTGTGTGTGTGTGTATCTCCTATGGGTCCTATTTCTCTGGAGAGCCCTGACTATTATGCCCTGTGAAATTCCAGGCTGGACTATGACCATTACTTTCAACACTCTGAGGTAATTCATCCACTCATTACACATACCGTGTTTCCCCAAAAATGAGACCTAGCCCCACAATCGGTTCTAATGTATCTTTTGGAGCAAAAATTAATATAAGACCTGGTCTTATTTTACTATAATATAATATAAGACCGGGAGTGGTATAGGAATGATTCAATTTGATAGCACAGCTTGACCTGACTTCCTGGCAGCTTAGCAAAGCTTGAGTGAAAATGCCAGCGTGAGGATGAGGACGTCCTGGAGATGATGAGAATAAAAGATGCCATCAGACACATGCATATTTATGCTTATCTAGATACGTGAACCACTCTATTGGAGAAATCACCTACAGCACTTCCTTCCGCTTTGGGAAAGGACTACAAATTTTGTACAATACAAAGCCCCGAATGATTTTATTTGATACAAATTATTGTTTTGTATACCATTCTTATTCATTTTTCTTAATGATGAAAGGAGAATCAACTCATATTGTCGACTGCATGTGCCATAACCTCCTCCAGCAGAAAAATTTCAGAGCGGACTAGAAGAGCAAGTAAAACAGGGAGGATGGCTATACACCGTACCCTGAATTCTTAATTGTGGTGTCCTTTCACATAATGAGGTCGGCTCTTTCCACTTAATATACTTCTGGAAGTATCAGACTAGCGATAAATTCCATGCCATTTTTCATGTCACAAATATTGAGCCAGAAAAGGAAAAAAAAAAAAAAAGATTTAATCACAGAGCAGCTAAAGTCGAATTCATAAATAATGATGTTTTAAAAGGTGAGTCATTCTTATTCCACACAAATGGCAAATCCCTGAATTATTCATATTTGAGTTGATCTTGTCTGAATTCTTAAATTTTTTTCTGAGTGAGGGGAAAAACATGTCTTGTCTTAAATACATACCTGTCTTGCTTAAAAAGGCAGTTGATTCCTCTGGGAATAGGTGGCGTGTGGCGTTACGATGTTTCAAAAGACAGACTCAAATAATGTGTCAATAAAAAAATGGTCATTAAGCTTGCTGTGTAAACAAATTTGTACTTCTCGCATGAAATTACTGGAAAAAAAGGATTAGAGATTCAGATTGCAACAACCCTGAGATGATAAACCTAAGGGGGGAAAAACATTAAAATTTTTCAACTCCATAACTATAATTACCGGTTTCAATTCTACTTTTAAATTCATAGACTCAGCAGCTTTTGTTGATGTTGGAGGGGGAAGGGAGCACAAACGTTTAAACCACGAAAGCAACTTGCATTCTCATCATTCCAGACTACCTCAAGTGAGTGAAAAAGACAGAACGAGGAAACCAAAACCATGTGGGAACCTAGAGAAAGGCAGTGACGTGAGACACGGTTGAAGCAAGTGGTCTGCTAGTGATGGACGGAATCACAGACAGAAGAGCTGAAAATGTGAAGCTTGGTGTCTTAGAGAAAAGGCACTTAGAAAAACTAAGTGCCTAAAGATGGGAGTTTTTAGCTGAATTTGGTGTTTACTAGCTTTGTGGCATGGGCTTCAGTTTCCTCATAGGTTTACAACATGTATATGAAGGGAAGACTTTCCATATCTGCCAAGCCCACCTCCGTAGATGAGTGTCAAATAAAAGCATGGCTAGGAATGTGTCTTGTACACTTCACCTTGTGAGAATCGTGGATGCTGAACATTTAAAGAAAACAACCGAGGCTGGTACAGTGCCTGGGGTATGATGACTGCGTAAGGCTGGGGAGCAGGAAGAAGCTAGATGCGAGGGAGGGGTGCGTGAAGATAACCGAGCAAGGATGCTCAAAATTCTACAGGGACCAGGGCCGTAAAGTAACTTTGTCAGGCGAGTCCGGTGGGGACAGTGGAGAACATACGAGTATGACCCTTTTAAAAGACGAGACAAATCCTCAGCCACAGCCTATCACAGAATGCTAGCCGGAACTGCCAACTCTCCCAATTACCCATGGAAGCTTTAAATAGAGATTCTCATGTGATATAAACTGAATTTAAGTTTTAAAATGAGAGTGATGAGAGTTGAAAAATGCAAGTGGATGAAACCAGGAGACAGAGTGGGCATGAATGACCTATTCTATAAAACAGAAGAGACTGCTTATTGAGAGGAAAATGAAGCAGTCAGTTTAAGTATATATACTTGAATCTACCCAGCAGGCATCATTGAATACCTGTGTGCTCCATATTTCTTGCATCAAAACCAAAATAAGGCACCTTGATTTCTCTTTAAAATGTTACATACATGATCTCTACTGAATACACAACTTCCTCTTTCCATGTTCTCTGTGCATCTGACACATTCACTTGCTAAATATTGTTGACACATAAGAGTTTTCATAGTACTTTGCTTTCCCAATTTCTGTTTCTTCTGCATAAAAGTCTCTTCTGTATGTTCCATAGCAGAACTGAGAATTGGTCTTTAAAATCCAACTCCAATGTAACCGTCTCTATCACCCATTTGGAGCCTTCTGTAAAGAATTACTACGGTCTGTACTTTCATAGTTCTTTGCTCATATATCCTTAAGAGAATTTACTAAGTTGAATTAAAACATGAAATGTGTTTGTCTCAAAAGACTGTGAGCTCTTGAAGTTGGCCAGTGGATTTTCCAGCCTGCAAGGCAGCATGTAGAGTGGTTATTGAAACTCCATGGGTTCTCCAGAAGTGTTTGTTGAGAGAACATTATACATAGCTCCATTTCCATTTCAGAGATACAAAACCGGAAATAGTGTTTGCTTGGCCTCCTTTAACAACGAGTAAAAGTTTGATAGAGAAACAAAATGATAACTCTTCTTCATCCCAGTAAGACCTGAAGCTACAGGGAACCACACAGTCTGAAATCTGAAAAACGTACCATTTCCCGAGACAGGTGGGATATAGCACTTTTTCACTGGTGGCAAAATATGACATGATGCTGAGTATCATACAAGTGGGTAAGAACCATACAGTTAAATTGTTAAGCAAATTATTAAAAGCCAAGTGAGGGTTAGTGTGACAGGGTAGAACCCCTGGGATCTAAAGGCAAAGGAGATATATTTATACTAGTTATGTAAGTCTGCAGCGTTCTAACAAATGTACTGCATTCAGACAAAAATTGAAAAGCATATAATAAGGCAAGGAAAAGAAAACATAAGAAGACAAAGCAATTAATAGAACCAGATTCAGAAATGAGCGATAGTATATTGAAACTATCCAATAGGTAGTTTAAAATAACAGTAATTAATATGTTAAGATTTCTGGAGGAGAAAGTGAATAACATGCATAAACAAATGGGAAATTTCATCAGAGAAATGTAGCCTATAATAGTGAATCAAATGAAAAGGCTAGGAAACAAAAAATAAAGTAAAACAAACAAAGTAGCAGAGATGAAAAATGCGTCTGAGACCTCATCATTAGATTCCACGTTCCCAGGGAAAGAATCAATGAGCCCAAAGATAGATCAATAAAAATTACCTATACTGAACATAAGAGAAAAAAATAAACAATTATACAAAAAAAAAAAAAAAAAAAAAGAACATCTGAAGCAAGCAGGAAAATTTTTAAAGGTCTATAAAACATAAATTAGGAATTCAGATTGTAAAGAAATATTTCTCCAAAATAATAAAACACATTATATCATAAATTTAAGAAGCTAAGATTACATCAAGCGAATAATACCAATAAAGAGAACACTTATAAACATATTAAAACTTCTGGAAATCAAAGATAATGAGAAATACCTGAGGGTGCAATAAAAACAAAGAAGGAAATAGATGAATAACAGCAGACTTCTCACCTGAAAGCATGAAAGCCAGAAGACAATGAAGTGACATCTTAAAACTCCTGAAAGGAAAAAAAAAAAGCTAACTGACTTGTCTATATTCTGTGAAAGTATCTTTCAAAATGAAGATTATGCAATAAGAATTTTAAAAACACACTAAAGCAGAGAATTATCAATAACTTAAACTGAAAGAATTATTAAAAGAGTTTTTTTTTGGCAACAGATGCACATGTATGATTCCAGACAAAAGCATAGATCTACAGAAAGTGATAAAGATCTCAAGAAATTGATAAAATGAAGATAAAATAAAATATGAAATTTATTTTAAATTGTTTTAAAAAGGTAAGTAATTGAGTGGAGTAAAATAGTAGCAATGCATTGTGGGTTCATAGCATCTCTAAAAGCAAAGCACATGGTAACACTAGTAAAACAGATGAGAGGGAGAAATTGTATAACTAATTTCTATAGTTGGAAGTGATTTGTACTACACTTGAGACAATATAATGTTATTTGAAGTTAGGCTGCAGAAAATTAAAGATATATACTATTGTCTTAGGGTAAATTTTCTCAACCTTGAGGAATGTGGGAATATCCTCTGCAGGTTAGGATGCTTGTCAGTGTTCTTGACCTCTACTTACCAGATATCAGATACCAGATATATACACCCCGGTTGTGAATGGAAATGAAAACTCAACGTGTCAAACTGAATGGTATATAGTTAATGCACCGCTTAAAGGGAAATTTGTATCACTGTATGTTTATATTGGAAAAGAAGAAATGTCTCATAGCTATGATCTAAGCTTCACAAAGAGCAAATTCAACCCAAGCCAGCATAAGTAAGTAATGAAGGAAGCAATCTATAAAACCGAAAACAGAAAAATAATAGAGGAAATCAATGAAAAAAAAAAAGGTGTTTTTTTTTTTTGAGATCAATAAAATTGAAAAACTCTAGCAGACCTTGCAAGAAAAGATGATACAAATGATCAGTAACACCAATAAAAGAAGAGACATCACTACAATTCCTACAGATACTATAAGATAATATAGATAATGAAGGAAGACTTTATTTTTATAAGTTTGACAACTTAGAGGAAATGGACAAATTCCTTGATGGACATACACACAAAAACAAGCTGATTCAAGAAAAAATAACCAACATGACCCATGTATTCAAGTGGTCATGTTGTGATCCTTAAGAACCTAAGACTTATCATTTCTTACAGATATCATGACTCCCAGAAGGTGCTGAGAGGGACAGAGAAAGGCAGACATGCACTAAAGAGGGTGCATACATTCTACTTTTCTGGGGTCTTTTTACAGCCCTATAATTATAATTAATTTATATATTCCTAACTTTTTGCACATATTCTTCTTTTCCCTTCACTCCTTATGTTCTAGCGCATTCCTCTTTGTGCTGCTTTGTCTTGGCATTAGCTGCTTGCTCTGAAATTCCCTCACGTGTCTTTTCATCTCACTATCTTCTGTTTGCCCTTTAGCATTCTGATCAGTATTTTCCTCCTCCCAGAAACCTTTAATCTTTCCAGGCTGGGTTGGATGCTCCTCTTTGTTCCCACAGCACCTTTGGCTCACCCTGATCAGAATATTTGTCACAGTCCTAATACTTGTGTATGTGTTCCTCTGTCACACAACTAGACTGTAAGCTACTTGAGAACAGGACACATGCCGCTTGTTATGTATTGTTGCTTGCCTTCCTTACCCTGTTTTATTAGCTGTCATATTATTTATCACCATCTATATGCTTATTGCTTGTCTGCCTTGATCCTCATTAGATTATAAATTCTGCTAGTGCAGAAACTCATTTATGTTTTTCCATTGCTATGATCTCCAGATCTTAAAACAATGCCTGACGCAAAGGTCAATACATATTTCTTAGGAGTGTTGAATGAATTGAACTGGATTAAAGTAGTCAGAGTACCAGCTATGGCTTAGAGCATAAGTGATGTATGCAGAATTAGCTAGGTTCAGTTGGTGAACAGTGCGAGTGCAAGGTCAGGAAAATTCAGCAGGTGAATGTGAGAAACTCTGTGGAATAGCCCAGTGAAGAACAAGGAGAAGGCAGAGAGGATGAGACAGGAGGGAGAAGGATGGGAAAGAGAAGAAGGGGGCGGAGGAAGGAAAAGCAGAAGAACAACACCAAAGAATAATTACAATAAAAGCTAAGAACATACTAAGCACTTTATTATTTTTTAACTTCACACCTACACAGCGAGTGAGGTATTACTATGTGTATTTTACTGTTGAAGAAACTGGAATTTATAGGGTCACACCACTAGTTCATAATGGTGCTCGCACGTCAAACCAGTATGTAATATTGTCTCCCTGAAGGAAGAATAAATGGAGACAGGGGGTAGGAACTAGGAGACGGGGACCACGAAGTCTAAATTAATTTCCAAAGACAATATATGTTTTCACTGGTTCAAAGGTGAAGGCCCAGGTAATACCCTAAGGGATATGACTTTATTCATTTTAAGGGAATAGTATAATAGGTTTCTATCTTGAGTCTGGAAAGAAACTGACATTTTTTGGGTGTTTTTTTTTTTTTTTTTTTTTTTTTTTTTGAGGTGCTCATGGTGATGAGAGCCATCTCAAAGAGAAAGAGGGCAAGAAGAAGCTGAGGGAATGGCAGTGAAATCGAATGCCCTTTGTTCATGGGGAAAAAAACGTATAGGAGAAAGCAGCTGCCAAAGAAAACGGAAGGCAAGGTTAGAGGAAAGACATGATGTAAGATGAGAGGGTAATCAATGTAGCAGAGCATTGAGTTCATGCAGTGGCAGATCATAAGCTTCCTGTAGCGTGCAGACAAATACACAATAGAAAGAAGCAAAGGGATTGAAAGGGAGAGAAGAGGAAGGCACTACTTGCCATGACAACTGCATATGACCGAGCCCTCTGTGTCCATCTGGGTGAATAGGACTTGGGGGTCAAAGCTAAATGCACACACCTTAGTGTCTCTAAAGGAGTGTATTATGTATAATTTGAACATTTATAATAACTTAAGTACCAAGCACAGTGTGTCTGGCATATACATAGTAGGTCCTCAATTAATGACAAAGGCTTTGAACTTCAGAATTTAATTTGAGGCGATTGGAGGAAAAACATTTAGGAGATCACCTAACCCAGGGCAGTGTGCATGCATTGGAGCACACACACACACACACACACACACACACACACACACGGCTGATATTCATCAAGGACACGTGACACAGTTGCTCACATGTTTACATGTCACTGGTCATTCCAGTGATCAGAATCCATTCTGATTGACTGTGCTCGTGCCATTCCCACCGATAAATATTTTGAATGATCACTGCTGTGCAAATGGAAGCTCTCCCACCCTTACCTGCTCATGCTCTTTGCTCTAATTCGATTCATCTCTCTAAAAAATTCACTTAAAAAAGTTTCTTCATCCTTGATCGATCCAGTTTAAATCCCCAGGAAACCTCCTGAATGGAACGGATCACGTCTTCCTCCGAAATCTGATAGCGTTTACTATCTAAATCACGTTTTCAGTTCAAACCAATTCACCAAACATTTCTTGTACTTTTACATAAGACATTCTGCTAGGGAACTGCAGAGATAAAATGATCTCTGCAATGAGGACATTTTAAATATCGTGGGTGAGCTCACCGTGCACACAGCCAGCTAAAGATGAGGCTGTCTTTGCAAATACGATCCAAAGACACATGTACTCATATATCCCTGTCTTTAGCTTGTTGGTGAATTTTTTTTTTTCTGTCTGGAGTGCCTAATCCCTAATCTTTCTCTCAGGTAAAGCCTAAATATTATCTCTTCTGCAAAACCAACAAGAATTTATCTCTTCTTCTAACATATTTCTTCTATAAAAGCACCAGACTTGCAATAGTTACGTGTGTATGTGTGTGTGTGTGTGTGTGTGTTTCCTCTACCCCACTATAAATGTCTGAAGGGCAAGGGGCTGTACTTATTTAATCCTCATTTTTCAGAATCTAGCACATCACTCGGCACAGAGTAAGCCCTCATTCAATAGAGAAAAGACATATTTATTGTCTCGTGTGAGATTTTCTGGTCCTTGAAGACGTAGGGGCATGGAAGGCAGTGTCCTCAGGGAAATCACAGATGTTTCATAACCTCAGGTGCCTTTGTACTCTTAACAAGAACCTTATATAATACGGCAAAATTTCCCATTTCATAGATGCGAAAGATGGAGGCACAGAAGTGAATTGATTTGCCCAGAGTCCTGAGGCTTGTAATTGACTGAACTATAATCTGAACCAGGAAGTCCAGCTCTAGAGCAGGTCTCTTCACCATTTTGTATTGACTCTCAAATAGAACATTGTATATTTAAAGTGCATACTATATTCCTGGGGTTTGACAAGTATTATTTAATTTTTTGTCCCCTTTTTATTCTGATTTTACTTCTGTCTCGGCCTTAAGTGAGCAGAAATGAAGAACCCAGGAAGGAAGGAAAGGAAAGAAAGAAGGAAGGGAGGGAGGGAGAGGGAGGGAGGGAGAGAGAGAGAGAGAGAGAGAGAGAGAGAGAGAGAGAGCATAAATGGAAAGTTTGCCGATATCTTTTCTTAAACACTAGAATCTAATTCTCTGGGTGCCCTTTACATGGTTCTGGAGATAGCATTTCTATTTGACCACATGTGAATTTCACTGTAATACCAAAGATTCAAATGAGAGTGTAGCGCAGAGACATTCACTTATACAAAAAACAGGCAGAAATCAGCCAACGCCAAGCGATGTAGTCAGAGTTCTCTGGCACAGACCCCCATGGAGCTTTCATCTGCTGGAAGCATGTCACTCATCGTGGCATTTTGCGGGGAACCACAACTAAAGGGCCAAGGCGCATTCCCATAAAATGGTTATCAGATGCAAGTCTGCAGTTTCTCAGCGCGCCCTGTGGCTTCAAATTAGCAGCTCACCGCAGAGCTAAAGACCATTCCAGGGGCCTCTTTCACCATTTCTCCCCAGAAAAAGGAAATTAGTCCAACGTAGCTGCGGAGATAAGTAATTTATTTCTTGTGATTGTCAGATACATTGACTTACCAGAAGCACCACACTCGAAATGAAAATAACGCAATGCCTTACACACGTGCACTAGACAATTATGAGGACAATCTGGAGCTCTCAGGGACATTGGAGGTCTTACCAAAAAATTGCATAGAACTGGAAGAGGCTTAAGAGGCAAGTAGCCATGTTTTTTTTTTTTTTTTTTTTTTTTTTCCCCCCATTTTATTTACAAATGAAAAAATATAGACCCATCAGGATGTCCTGGTTTCCTGAGATCACATTCGCCCTACAAACAAGCAGGGCCTCCTACATGACCCTCCTAAGCCTTGACCCAAAGTTTATTCGACCATGAATACAAGTGTGGAGGCTTGAAACTCACTTTGGCCCTGACCATGTGGACCATGAAAATGGCCACGGGGACCACGAAATGATGTTCTTTCACATCTTAGTGCTTTAGTTTCCTCACTGAATTTTGTGTGTGTGTGTGTGTGTGTGTGTGTGTGTGTGTGTGTCTGGGAGTAGCTGGCGAGTAGCGGGGCTGCAGATTTAAATAGGATGGTTAGGGAAATCCTTGCTGAGGTTCTGACATATGAACAGGAAGGTGTGGGGTCACCCATGCAGATAACAGGGAGAAGAAAATTTCAGGAAGAGAAAAGAGCAAAACGAAACGTGCTGTAGAGAGGAGATGGAGGACCCCTGATGTGTTATCGCAGGAGGAAGATGCCGGCCAGGTCTGAGTGAAGGAGTCTGGAAAGAAGGGTAGGAAATGAGGTCAGCGAGAAGGGAGTAGATCGTTTCGTTGCTATTCTGCACGGGAATGGATCCATGGCAGGGTTCTGAGCAGAGAACTGACTGACCTGATTTAGAACTTGACAGAATCGGACTATGGCAGGGCTCGTGCTGAAGGGGAGAGATGGACAAGCAGGCCATTGAAATCATGTAATGGATAGGTTATTGTGGATCACAGCAAGACGTCTGGACCGAGTGATTGGGAAGTGAGCATAAATCAAGTAGATTCATAAAAAAAAAATGGAGGTGAAAAGTTGAAGGCTAAAAGTATAAACTCTTTCAATGTTGCTCCAAAAGGAAGAAGAGAGATGGGGCAGTCGATAGAGGTGGAACTAGGGTCGAGAGAGGATTTTCTCTTTTAAACTCAAGAAATGTGTATCATTAAATCTCCTCTCAGATGAGATCTCTGAAGCTTCAAAACGTAAAGAAACGTGCCGCAAATCAGAGAGCTATGAGGCAATAGGGTCAGTATTTGATTAGATCTGCCTGTCCCCCCAGGCCGTTTGCAATCCTGGGAAAGTCACGTAACAATACGAGTAAGTACCTGACATTCCGAACCCTTGAGTATACATTGAAATGACAGAGACGGCACAAAACTGTGAGAATCAAATGAGGATATGACTTCCTTAAGGACTGGAACTGGAATTTCTTCAAAGGCAGTTGTTTGAATGAGATTATACGAGTCCCACACCTAGCAGAATGAATGGGGCTCACGGAATTTTATTTTTATTTTGTTTGTTTGTTTGTTTATTTTAAGGAGGGTGCAGCTCCCAGTGGCCCATGTGGGGAATCGAACTGGCTACCTCGGTGTTATCAGTACCACACTCTCACCAACTGCGCTAACCGGCCACCCCACGAAATTCTTGATGAATACATGTTGAATAAAGATTAACTTAGAGGCAAGGCCTGTGGCACTGTTTTACAACATGTGGTGTTCAGCGATGGCTGTGTTTATTCTCAGTTGTGTTAACTTTCTCTCAAGCCTCTTACTAGAAAGAGGAGGGAGAAAGGCAGCACGTTCCTAACCTCACTCTCGACAAACCTCAGGTGCAGTCACCTCCTGTCAGGACAGATGCTTACCTTGCGAGTGATGACTTTGAAGAAGTCATACATGAGAAGATGTCAGAGCAGGTACAGTTTCCCTGTGCCCGGAAAGGAAGTGTAAGGAACTTCTGTTGGCCTGCAAAAGAGGAGGCAGTTTCCACTTAGAGAATTAAGTCCCTGCTACAGCTCTTGAATTAATGTTAGTGTACTTTCCTAACCAAAGGGATTTTGCATTAGAGTAGGCAGCTGTTTTCACCTCCTCAACCAACTCAGTTGATATTCATGTAGAAGGCAAGCTCCCAGGAGCTCCCGGACTTGGGGATAATTGCTAGATTAGCTAATAACAGAGGTCTCTCCTTCCTGCTTCTATTACCCCTTGAATAGCTATTCTGATTGTTAAATCCATTTTTTATTCCAAACAGAAGAACACATTCCAGCAATTAGTGAACGTTTTACAGTTCTTGAACTGTTTATAAGAGCGTGTTTCTGTTTTACATATTATATGAAAAGTCAATAAGTAGAGCATGCTTCATTAATTGCAGCTGCTTTTATGTGTGGCATTTTTTTTTTTTACCAAATGCATTAACTTAAAATGCAGTAGCTCAAAGGACAATTTTTTAAATCTATTTGTTATTTATAGCCAAAGCTGAATGCCTAAAGTAAATTATTCTAAAATTTGGTATGATACTTTTGAAGAAAACATTTAACCTCGGCAATTGTTTAACAGGGTTTTGCAAATATTTCCATATTATATCAAGTCAATCATTTAATAGTGCCTTTGAAAATGTTTCATTGTTATGAGCTTAATGCCAGTGTATCATTCATTCCATTAGTTATACACTTTAATACCAGTATTGTCATATGATTTCCATGCTGCAAAACGTGCTTATGGTAAGTTCAATGCCTTTTAGTAAATTAGTACAGTTGTACAGGCACCACCCAAATCCAGTTGTAGAATATTTCCATCACCCTCGTGTCGTTTTGTAGTAAGTCTCCCCTCTCATCTTCAGCCCTAGGCAACCCCTGATATACTTTCTGTCTCTAGATCTGCCTTTTCCAGACATTGAATATAAATGTATTCATACAATATACAGCTCTCTGTGCCCAGATTCTTTCGTGTGGTATAATTTCTTTGATGCTCATCCATATTGTAGCACATGTTGGTACCCTGTTCCTATTTATTGTCAAAGAGTTTTCCATTGTGTGGGTATGCATTTTTAAAATCCATTCACCAGTTAATGGGCATTTGAATTGTTTCCACTTTTTGCCTACTATGAAGAGTGTGACTTGCTCTGGCTGAATGTACTTCCCTGCAAATTTTGATGATAAGAGTACCTATTGCTCTTCCCCTTCGTCTCATTGATGTGACTTGCCTTGGCCAATGCAATATTTACCGATGAGATGTAAAAAGTAACATGCTTGCATGGTGAGGTCTCTCTCTTGCACCTCTGCCTTCACCATGGAAAGAGTTTTCTGGTTGTCCTGAGCCTGGTCCTGAGCATAAAAACGTGTGGGAAAGACCCGAGTTCAAACTCTAGTAAAGAGCCAAGCCAACACTCACCAGCATTCAGAGACAGAGCTGCCTTGCTGAGCCCAGCTTAGCACAACTAATCCTAAACTTGATGGCAGAAGCATCATGGGTAACAGTTAAGGAGTCCTAAAATGTCATTCAATCATAGGATTAGTCTTAAGGTCCGTGATTTTATCATCTTCTTTCGGTCCAGATGCAGATAAAACTCCTTGACTACAGATCTTTGGCTATGATTCCTATTGATACAGAGACAGGAGAACTAAAAAGACAAGTTCTCCACCCCCTAATACCGAGCATAAAATGGTGAGACAGAAAAAGAAAAACTGAAATAGATAGTTCTGTTCAAAAAGGGAAGGAATTGAAGACAAAAAGAATAGTCGTGATTTACACCCAGGAACATGTTGTCAGGCACCCCCTACTGACATTGGTTCCTTAGACAACTGTTCTCCTATGCTCTTTGTCCCACTAACAATATTCTTATCGCTACCATATGAGATAGCACCTCTTACCATTAAAAAATTACGGCTTAGAGGTTTTTTGCAAACTGCTTTTTATTCAAAGAAAATTGGGGGTTTAAAAGACGGTCTCCAGTTCCTTTAATCTTAGATTGTATAACTCCGTTAAAACTCTTGGGTTTACTATGTATCACATTACAGCCACTCTATTAGTCAAAATGCACATCCACGATTCTTTTTGAGATAGCCTTCTCCCACTAGACTTATCAGGGCTGTTTTGAGATTCAGCTTCTGTAGAAACATGCCATTAAGATCTTAGAAGCAGTTTTGTGTAGCTGAAAGGGTCTGGTGAGCCTAACCTTAAATCTTTTAGAGATATTAATGAAGAATTGTATAGCCACACCCTTGATTTGATATTTAATCTGAGGTCATTTCTTAAAAAAAAAAAAAAAAAGCTGTGAAATAGTTTGTTTCCAACTCAGAAAGTCTTACATTATAGTCCCTCTAAATTCTGTTTATGAGGTGAATAGTTCTATCTAGTTCTATCTGTAGCTCATCTCCCTCTTCCTGTAACATACCATATGCGGCTAAAAGAAACCAATTGAAACCTTAAACATTATTCCTGGTGATTTCCTTAGCCAGATCTGCAAATTCATTAGGGATATTGTTCTCACTGTTTTACAAGATTTTGATAACAGTTCCTTCACCACTCTGCCATCTTCCCTGTATGGCCTCGTCTGAATGCTCGTAATTCGTGTGTTCTATTTTTGTACGAAAGCAGTCCATTCTAGGTATCGGTCTCTGTAGCAGTTAGGACTTTGCTGCACAACAAACTGCTCCATCACTTATGCACTTAATACAGGAACCATTCAGTTTGCTCCTAATTGTTTTGATCAGCAATTTGTGCTGGGCTTAGCTGGGTAAGTCTTCTACTGGTGTCACCTGGGACACTTATGCAGCTACAGCCGTTGGTACCTCAACTGTGCTTTCTGATACATCTATGCATGGGTGCTGGGTGGTTCACACGTCTCCTGCAGGTCAGCCTGGGCTTCTCCGTGTGTTGGCAGAACAATACCCAACATCAAGAGGGGGTAAGCTCCAGTGCACGAATGCTTTCCACACCTCTGTGTACTTCACGTTTGCTTATGTCCCCTGGACCAATGCTCATCACATGGCCAAGCCCAGAGTCAATGGAGAAGGGGCCTCACGAGTGTGTGGATAGAGCAAAGTACAATTCATTGGTGGCCATGACTCTAACTATATACCGAGAAGCATTTCTTGACAGCCTGACGCTATGTTATAATGCCTCATTTTATACTCTTTGCACCTTGTACTTCTCCTTTAAAAAACTTAATTGCTTGTATAATTGGATATTTAACTTCTGACTCCCTAGAAAAATGTATCCTTGTGGGGACAAAGATTATATTTTGTTCACTGCTCTATCTTTAGAGCGCACGCGCGTGCGCACACACACACACACACACAAGAATATGTGTGCGTGGTAGGTATCTAAATGTTCGATCAATGAGTGATCGAACAAAAATAGTCCTAAGGGAAGCATGACAGCCTTCCCAGCTTATTTTCTAGGACTTAGCATATCTGAACTTAGTTGCACATTTCTTTGTTGCCTTATTTATTACCTGTGTGCCCTTCCCGAATACAAGTTCCATAATGTCAGTGACCTCTCCTGTTGTGTTTATTAAAAAATGCCTGAACAAACTATACACTCAATACATCTTCAGAAATAAGGAGAGAATGAAAATAACATTAAATGTAATATTAAATACAAATATATTAATATTAGAAAAGAAATATATTTTATCTATAAATAGATCAATGATATAGATATATTGAAAGAATATACTCACTCTCCATTCTGACCAGGTGGTAGGATCCAAACTCAAAGGCCACCAAAACATACAACCCAAGACTGAGATAGGATATGGTTTCTCCTGGAATTGGAGCCAGATTCATTTCTCTCTCGGGGAAACATGTTCATTGTTTGGTGGAAAGACAAGACGAGGGAAAGCTACCCTGCAGGGGAGTCACAGCGGAAAAGGCATCGCAGTTCCTCGGGTCTGAGGGGGTACATGGCTCCAGAGCACTGCAGACATGAAGATGAGGGCAAATTAACATCGTTTTGCAACAACCACCACATTGACAGAGAACCAGGCCTTTCTTCTCCTCCCTCAGCGCTTCTCCAGTTGTGAGTTGGCTGTGCAAATTCTCTTGCCAGCGTCCATGACAGTGCAGAGTCCCTATATGGTGGCAAAGTGGGTAGAGTAACCCCACCGCAACCTAGGAGAACAATGGCAAGCAAGACAGCACATTAGAAACCCAAACGGTGTCAGAGGTGCATTATCATATTTTTACATTCATTCATTCTTTCATTTACTAATTTTATTAACATTTTAACTGAATACTTATTACTCTACGACTCTAGATACTTAAGCTGTGTCGGAGAACCAGTACAATAATCTCCACTGTGGTGAGAGACAAAAAAAAAACGTATGATTCTCGATAGACTAAGGTCAAAGAAGGGCTTTCCCATGTATCATTGCATTGACAATCCCCTGATCGTGTCTACAGGATATGAAACTGTCCTGTCTTTGCCCAAATCTAATGAAGCTGGTTGGCCTGCATGGAGACGCTGGAAGGCCCCTAACTGAGTCCGTGCCAACACCCTCAAAAGCGGATGTTTATCTCCTCCTGGTCCAGGTTTGCTCAGCCTCTCCTGCAAACCTTAGTCTGAGGACCTGTGCAAGCCTTTGGATTGACAGTTTTCTGATAATCTGGTTCCAATACATTTGTCAATTTCCAAAGCTCTTTAATGGTAAGACTTGCGCTACACTTACTGTGTCCCCATGGTGCACCAGTCTCTGTGCTAGGTACAGACACACATAACTTGCTAATTTGCCTTTTCACACCCTGGAAGTAAGTGTATTATCCCCATCGTGCAGATAGAGCAATGGAAGCTCAGAGAGGTGTAAGGTCATCCTTGTAATGGAAGGAATGGTGGGAACTTCCATTCATTTAGCGCAGTCTGAGTGTCTATTGTATTCCAGGACCTGAATCGGGCCTGTGCTCAAGACAATTATTTTGCTTCCACAAACTGAATTCTTTCTGCCAGTTCAGTCTAGCTTCTAGAAAGGAGGTGGGGGAGGGATGCAAAAAGAGAAAGGAGCGCCAGAGGATGTGAGAGGCAAACATCCAGGTTTGTCTGTGAACAAACCCCATCCCATTTCCTTTGATTCTTCCCTCCCAGGCCCCTCCCCCACTCCCCCCTCTGTCATGCCCATGTCCTCACCTCTATGACCCAGGCAAGCGTTTTTTTCTCCAACATCTCCCTTGAAAGGATAACAAAAGTGTTTTCACTGGCACTGTTGTCATGTGATCAAAGCATAGCTCAGGAAATGGGGTCCCTCGAAAGCTGTTTATCTAAAATCTCTTATTTCACCAGTTGGAACATTTTAAAAGAACATTCTGCACCTTCTCTCCCAAGGGCAAATATTTCGGTTACCTGTGTACTAGGAGCCAGGCTGAGGCCACACATACTCTGCTTAGTAAAAGAAAACATCACTCTTCTGTCAGAGTTTTTCCCTTTGTGCTCATGGCCTCTACCCCCTACCCACCAGCCGAGCTCAGAGGCCATGAGGAAATCCTAATCTCCTCCCTCACAGGAAGTTTGAGTGGTTCAAGGCAGGGAAGATGTAAAGACAAAAAGCTCTAAAACCAAGCTTAGGTGGGAATGTTTTTTATTACTGATGAAAAACAGAGTCCCTTTTCTGGGTTATTCAGATGAGCTCAGAGTAAATATTTATCTTTTCAGCTAATGGGTCTGTTCTGAGGAGCTCTGCGACTCCCAGACAGACAAGCTGATGGATCACTTTTTGCTTTCCCCGTCTGAGGGTAGGCCTGGGTGAAATTATTTGGCACGGGGAGCCCTTTTCCTGCGGCATGCCTGCCGGCGTGTATGGGGCATAACATCCCTCTTTGTTCCAGAACGGGGTGGGTGTGAGGGGCGGCTTTGCTGGGACCTCCCAGAGCTAGCACTCTGAAATGATTTACTAGTCATATCGTCAGTGTTCCCAGAGCACATAGCCGCCTACCCTGAGGAGAAGCAGAAAGATGGATGGCTGGGTCTGCAACCACCACCTTTCCCTTAGGTTTGAATGGAACACTTTGTTCTTTGGTGGTTTCAGGGAATGTGGTATTCACACCACCCGTACCCACAACACACACACGCACACACACACACACACAAATGTACATATATGAATACCTGAAACAAGTACATATGGACATACTACACTGAGCGATTTTTGAGGGCGCAGGCTAACCCTTATTCATATTTGTGTTCTCAGATTGCCTAGCAATGCCTGGCATAGAACAGATGATTAATGCATACTTTTTGAATGAATACATGAGTAATTATAATTGTAACCATTTATTTAGCACGTAATATGTGCCAGGTTTGGAAAGAAGTGCTTCATAAACATTCTCTTATTTAATCTTCACAGCAGACCATGAAATCTGGTGCTGTTACTCTCCCCATTTCACAGATCTGAAAAGTGAGGCTTGGTCAGGCAAAGTGATTTCTCCGCAGTTACACAGCTGGTCAGTGGTAGCAGGCGGACTTCAGAGTTATGTTTCCAACACTTCCCTCTACAAGGTCATCTACCCAAAGTATAAATTAAAAATATTTCTACATCGAAGAAGACACAAAGAAATGGAAAAATAGTCTGTGTTTGTGGATTGGAGGAATCAACATAGTTAAAATGACCATATCACACAAAGCAATGTACAGATTTAATGCAATCATCGTCATAATCCCAAAGCCATTTCTTAAAGAAACAATTTAAAAAATCACCAGATTTGTATGGAATTACAAATGACCCCAAATAGTCAAAGCTATCCTGAGAAAAAAGAAGAAGGCCGGAGGTATCACACTCCCTGACTTCAATGTATACTATAAAGTGACAGTAATCAAAACAGCATGGCATTGGCAGAAAAACAGACACACAGACCAATGGCACAGAATTGAGATCCCAGAAGCAAACACACACACACACACACACACACACACACACACACACACACACACACACGGTGCCAAAAGAATGAATACACATTTTAAGAAAGGAAAAAATTGTATTAAAATTATGCTGATGGTAACCACTTTAGTACCTCTTGTAATTGAAGAAGTCAAATGTGACTTGTATTCATCTTTTGTTATCGATACATATATATATATATATATATATATATATATATATATGTATATATATATAGTTATCGATACGTATTGATATATCTCTCTCTCTATATATATATGTTGATACATATTGATATATAAAACTGTACAATTTTAATACAGTTTTTTCCTTTCTTAAAATGTGTATACATTTTATTGGCACCCGGTGTGTGTGTGTGTATTTTTTCACAAAGGAGCCAAAAACATACAATGGAGAAAAGACACCCTTTTAAATAATTGGTGCTGGGAAATTGGAAAAAAAAAAAAAAAATGAAACTATACTGCTGTCACCATACAAAGTTGGACAATTAAGTTCGTGAACTCACCCTAGAAAAAATGCTCCATACTTCATTGTTGAATATCACTACAGTCACCTTCGAAGGACTCCCCTTGGGAAGCTATGCACCGATGCCAGCGCCTAGTCCGCCCTTCAAAGCAATTTTGGAACTCTTTTTCTGGAATGGCCATCAGAGCTGTCATCGCATTACCCTTGATGTCCTGATTGTCATCAAAATGTCTTCTGTTCAATATTTCCTTTACCTTTGGGTAAAGAAAGAAATCACTGGGGGCCAGATCAGGTGAGTAGGGAAGGTGTTCCAATACAGTTATTTGTTTACTGGCTGAAAACTCCCTCACAGACAGTGCCGTGTGAGCTGGCGCGTTGTCGTGATGTAAGAGCCATGAATAGTTGGCGAAAAGTTCAGGTCATCTAACTTTTTCACGCAGCCTTTTCAGCACTTCCAAATAGTAAACTTGGTGAACTGTTTGTCCAGTTGGTACAAATTCATAATGAATAAACCCTCTGATATTAAAAGAGGTTAGCAACGTCATTGCAACAAGTTCATGAACCTAATTGTCAGAACTCATACACTAAAATTAACTCATTATGAATCAAAGACCCAAATATAAGACCTGAAACAATAAATTGCATAGAAAAAAATATAAGTACTAAACTTATGGACTTTGATCTTAGAGAGGATTTTATAAATGTTACCTCAAAGGCAAAGGAGGTAAAAGCGAAAGTAAATAAATGGGAAAATATCAAACTAAAAAGCTTCTGTGCAACAAAAAAAATTTCATCAATAAAACAAAGAGGTAACCAACTGAATGGGAGAAGGTATTTGCAAACAATACCTCCAAGAAGGGGCTAATATCCAAAATATATAAAGAACTCATACAACTCAACAGCAGAATAACAAAGAATCCAATTAAAAAATGGGCAGAGGACCCGAACAGATACTTCTCCCAAGAAGACATATAAATGGCCAACAGATATATATATATAAAAATGCTCAACTTCAGTAGCTATTAGGGAAATGCAAATCAAAATCACAGTGAGATACCACCTTCCACCTGTTAGAATGGCTTTCATCAGCAAGGCAAGTATAACTAAGTGTTGAAGAGAGTGTGGAGAAAAAGGAACCTTCAGACACTGTTGGCAGGAATGTAAATTGGTATAGACACTGTGAAAACAATATAGAGGTTCTTCAAAAAATAAAGAATAGAATTACCATATGACCCAGAAATCCCTCTTCTGGGTATCCACCCAAAAAATATGAATGCATTTATCTGTAAAGATATTTGTACCCCTATGTTCATTGCAGGACTAGTCATGGTGGCCAAGACATTGAAACAATCAAAGTGTCCTTTGATAGATGATTGGATAAAAAAGATGTGGTTCATAAAAATTAGGTTGGTGCCAAAGTAATTGCAGTTTAAAAGGTTAAAAATTGCAAAAACCGCAGTTACTTTTGCCCCAACTTAATACAATGGAATGTTACTCAGCCATAAGAAAATATGAAATACTGCCATTTGCAACAACATGGATGGGACTTGAGATTATCATGCTAAGCGAAGTAAGTCAGACAGATAAAGTCGAGAACCTAATGATTTCACTCATAGGTGGGACATAAAACTGAAAGCAACAAATGAACAAAACAAACAAGCAAAAACTCATAGATACAGACAACAGTTTAGTGGTTACCAGGGAGTAAGGGTGGGGGGAGGTGGAAGAGAGTAAAGGGGGTCAAATATATGGTGATGGAAGATTTGACTTTGGGTGGTGAACGCGCAATGCAATATATAGATGAGGTATTATAGAAATGTACACCTGAAACCTATATAATTGCATTAACTAATGTCACTCTAATAAATTTAATTACGAAAAAAGAAAAAATATGTTTTTACAAATGTCATATACAAATAGCACTTTTGTCACCAAGGTGCCAAAACCCTCCCTGGAGGCCTTGGTTATGCAGTGTCTCTGTCTCAGACATTTCTTTCTTATCCTTCCTCCCCATTTCTAATCATCAGATACTCAATGGAGCTGTCAGCTTCATAGTAAAGACTGTATTTCAGTAAGGAAAGAATTTTGAATTCAGCTTCCTTCCAGCAGCACAGATATTTTCCTGAAGAGCAGACTAGCAGCTTCCTGATTGTGCCAGTTTTCTAACACTGCCAAAACAAATTGTCACAGATAGAATTGTAATGCAACACTCATTTATTATCTTGCAGTCTTGTAGGTCAGGAGTTGTGGGCAGGCTAAGCTGGGCTCTACTCAGGGTATCAGAAAGCTGAAATGAAGGCATGGGCCAGTGGAACGCTTATCTGAAGGCTTTGGGAGAGAGAACCCACTTTCAAGCTCATTCAGGTGTTGAAAGAATTCAGTTCCTTGCAGGTGTAGGAGGGAGGTCTCCATTTCCTTGCTGGCTGTCGGCCAGGCACTGCTGTTTGCCCTTAGAAGCTGCACCTCTGCCTTCTCATGTGGCCCCTTCCCCCTTCACACATGCAAAAGCATGACACTTCCTTCTCACGCTTGGAATCCTACTGACTTCCTCTTCTGCAACCAACTGAAGAAAGCTTTCTTCTTTTCAAGGGTCATGTGATTAGATTAGGACAGTCGAGGTAAACCCCCTTTAAGGTTAATTATTCCATATAACATAACACAATTGCAGGAGTCATTCATAAATTCTAGAGATTTGCAATGGGAGCTTGGGGGCCATTCCTAGAAATTCTTCCTGCCATAATGCCCTTCATTATCGCTGAGGGCAAAGATAGGAGAAAGTTTGAAAAGGAGGCAAAGGGAACCAACTGAGGCACACCTTGGTAGTGGCCAAAGCAGAATGAAGAAATTGCATCAATACTTCAAAAATAAGTCAAAACGCATCAGGATAGAGCCCAGGCTTTAAAAGGTGGCACTTAGTGGGCCCTTGATGATGTGTATCCAAGCCCCTACTGTTCAAAGTGAACCATACTATTGCATAGAAGGACATCACACATTCCTTGGTTGTGTAAGAGCAATTCATACCTATGGAGTCTTTTCTGTATTCTGGCCCCTGTTCTAAGTACTCTATTTGTATCAATTCATTTTATTTTCAGATAAGAGTATATTAGGAGATTATTACCCCATCTAACAGATGAGGAACAAGTAGACTAAGAAAATTGCTAAACATTGTACAGCTCATGTGTGTTACAGGTGGGCTGTGAACGCAGATAGCCTAGCTCCTGAGACAGTGTGTTTCACCATTACACTAGACACATCTAGTATTGTAACCATTTAGACATCCAGTCCTGGGAGAATGGACTAAAGCAAAAATTGGAACATCAAGTAGGGGACTGTGGCTCTCGGATGTGAGCAATGGCCAGTAGATGTCAGAGTGGTCTGAAGGAGAGAACCTGGGATGTGGAGTAAGAAAATCTGGTGTCCCGTTGAAACCATGAAAGTAATGTAGGTTGTGACCTTGAGCAAGTCATTTCTGTCCTCGGAGCCTGTTTCCTCAGTTATAAAATGGGGGTAATGACATCTGCCCCTCGATCTGTAAAGGATAGTCGTGTGGTGCGCTGGTGTGAAAACATAATTTTAATGGGTTATATAAATCTAAGGTACTATTTCCAGCTGATGTTTGTGTCTTGTTTTTTCCAGATTCCAGGGCTTACGTGCCACCAAGAAGAATAGCCTTATGAGGTAAGAACATTTTTTATATCCTTAGGCCGCGGTTCTTGCTCACCAGCAAATTTCATGTTAATGCTTAAAGAACTGCCATTCATTCAGCCTTTTGCTTAGTTTGCTTTTGTTTCCCTTCACACGTGTGAAGTCAGCCCATAGGCGTCAATGCCCTTGAGTAATTCCATCAGAGATTAGTAAAGGACATTTTAATTCCAATACATGGAAGTTGATTGTAGGAAGTGGTTCATGCGATTAGGGAGACAAGAGATGTCCCACCTTCTACCATCTACAAGTTAGAGACCCAGGGAAGCTGGTGGTGTAATTCAGTCTCAGTCCAGAGTCCTGAGAACCAGGGGGGCCCAGGATGGACAGGAAAGCCTGAAGGAAATCACAGGGTCTCTTGCTTTTCTCTGTAGAGGAATAGAAGGGAGAGTGACCTGGTGGACTGGGCAACCTAAGGCAAAAGGTGATGGTTAGAAAGATCTGCTTTGGAAAAAAGAAAGGGAGTTGGGGAGTAGACATATGTTAAAGGATTATCAAGAAACACTTAGAGGCTGGCTAAGATTGAAAACCATAAATTGTTATGAAGTCAGTTACCATGATTATGCAATGTTCCTTCAATGCGTCGCAGCTGGGGAACAGAAGCAAAAAAATCCCCAGTGTTTGCTTGAAGCTCAGAAAGAAACAAGTATTTATTAAGCATTAACAGTTTATCCATCTATGCTTATAAAAGTGTTTATTGAGTACCTACTATGTTCCAGACCCTGTTTTAGGCTTTGAGAAGTGGACAGTAATCAGACAGACTAATTTTCTTTCAATTTGGGTCTTGCAATTTTGTGGCAAGAAACAGAATTATAAATAAATAAATGAATACCTAAATAATAATTACAGATTGTGAGTCAACGTCATCAACTACATACATTTGCGTTTAGATATGTGCGTACATGTAGGTATTGGTGTATATATGTGCATACTGTATGTGTATCTCTATTTCTATCTCAAATCACATTGTGAACCGCTGTTCACTAATTTTATTACTGAGGCTTAGAGAGGTTAAAGTCTCAAGGTCACACAGATATAGGTCAGAGTCAAGGTGTGAACTTAGGTGCTATGACCCCCGGCCAGAGCTCATTCTATGGTTTCACCAAGCTCCACCACTGAGCTCCCTGGCGGGCTGAGGAAATGGGAGGTAAGAGGAAAAGGGACTGGCTGGTATTGACAAAAGTGACCCGGAAATGGCTGACCAAAGGAGAAAGACATGACGCCAGAAATGGGAATGAGGTCCTGTTTTGGAAAACGGGGGGGTCGGATGGGGAGGTGTCAACGTTTTGTTGTTTTCCTGGAGGATTGCCAAGATATTAAGAGAGGGATGATGACGGGGGCGATGTGGATAAGCCCTGCTTTGGTCAAGCTCCCGTCAGTATTGTACTGGGAAAGTGTGGCTTAGGATTTCCTGTAAGCTTCTACTTTACGATGGTGTCGGTCTTTCCTTGATAATGGCTAGTCTCTTATTCTTAGTTAAGTATCCAGGGCCTATCCCAGAGGGGCACATAGTAGGTCCTTCATACATTATTAACTGAATTGATTGGGATGTTTATAATGTACCCAGCAAATGGTAAATGCTCTAGAATGTGGTAAGAGCTCTACAAACACTGTTACTGCCGTTGTTGTTGCTTTGTTCCTCCACATAAGCTTATGATTTAAAAATTAAAACATCCTATGTTTATTTGAAGGGAGGGAGGGGATCTGGTGGTTTACTTACCTGTAGAACAGGCAATTTCCGAAGCTCTAAGGTATATCCAATTAGAGAAAAGAGAATCCCTTTGTCAATAATAAAACTCTTGTCGAGGCAGTTGATGAATAAATACACTGGAGATCATTTAATGAGCCCACACCATGGCCTCCTCGGTTGTGCTTCTTCTGACTTAAGGGGAAGAGCAGAGTTTTCTTCCTTTCCCTTGAAAGATTTTTGTGTTAACTTTCCAACTCACTCAGCATCACCTGAGTCAGCACATAACCACACATGACAGTCTAGTTCAGTGAACAAGCAACATGGCTTATTTATAAGCCTTTTTCCCAACTGGGATCCTGGGAAAACTGCTGTTCTCAGAAGTAAATAACGGTCAGAATACTTTAATTTATACTCAATGGAAAGTCTAGTGATGGTTCTTTTGTGATGGGCGAGACTGCAAACTCTAAATTATTCCTGGATATGTTAGCGTACAATTCTAGGGGAGAATGTGCCATATTGAACCCCTCCCCCCTCAGCATTTTGTTTTTACCCATTGCCCCCACCTTAGGTGACACTCTTAGATGGATTATTACAACAGCTTCTTATCTGGTCTGTCGTGTGGGGCGGCCTGTGGGGGCTCTAGTCCCACTTCCCACTTAAGAACGCAGGACATGGCGAGGCCAAAAAGGAACAGTCACGGAGCCGTAGGTAGGGGAGTCATACCACTATAGTCTCACTGGAGGCGGGAGCCACATGACCTGCAACCTGCTGTCCACTTTTCTGCCTGCTAACCAACCAACCAACTTGTTAGCTGCACTCCACTGTGCTAACTGCAATCCGCTCTTGCTAGCTCAGCCACCATCTTCTTGCTAGCCCCCCATTTTCTGCTAGCGTAGCCACGGCAGTTATATTAGTGGCCAATGGCTCACTGGTTACAGCAGACAGCCAACTAGCCACAGCCGATGGCCATCCAATCACAGTTGATGACCATTTCCTACCTGAGCCAGCACCTTTCCACGTGAGGCTGAGAGCCTGCAAACTGCACTCCTGGCTCTGTCCCCACATGGTCTCCCTGTTTTCAAGCTCCCTCCCCATCCCCACTCCCTTCTACTCACTCAGGAAAGATCTATATTCCTTAATTCCTACCACATCAGCGCCTGTGCCATAAAGCATAAAGCATCAAATTAAAAACTGTCAGTTGTCAATTGTTTGCCATGTGATGGACAATTTACATAATCATTTTTGTCTGTTTACATTTATACCTCAGTGCCTAGAACTTAGAATTCTACAAACCTGGTCAAAGATGGCATCAAGCATATTGGTTGAATGAATAAATCATATCATTTCATGTTCAGTAGCACCTCATCTGGTGTATGTTATTTACCTCTTTCAAGAATCTGAGGTAATGGTTTAGTAAATCACCTAAGACTGTAGGCGAGAATCCAGGTTTAAAACGCAGGCCTAGCTGATGTCACAGCTCCCTTGTTAAACTAATATTCAATTCTGCCTCAAAATGGCTTTTAAGCAACGGCTCTAAATAACTGCAAACAAGTCCAACCCCTAGTCTGCCCGATTCTCCAGAAGAACCCATCACCTGCTATGGCCAACATGCCTCCCACGTTGGTCCCCTCTTTGTTCAAATCCTACTCATCCTGAAAGTCCAATTGCTTCCATCACCTTCTCCCAACAGGCACTCCCGATAGTCTCTATGATAGTTTCTTCTTAGAATTTCTGCTACAAACTCACCCGAGACTTATACTTGGATGCTAACTATTATTACAGCTTGTTACGTTGATTGGAAGGGAGTGAGTTTTGCAGTTTTATGTTCCCCACAGGGTCTGATAAAGTGCTGGACACCAGGAAAGATCTTAGCAAATGCTTTTTAACTAAATCCTGTTAAATTTGACATCAACCCCCGTCCACTTCCAGTTTCTTCCATCACAGTCGTGAAGGGATATTTACTAGGAAGTACTTTCTTCAGGTTGAGAAGATGTCGCAAGCTCGAGAGGCCTGGACGGAGACTGAGAAAAGGAGGGTTTTTTCTTATGCTTCCGGGCATGACTTCAAGACTCTCCCATACTTTCTGAAATCGAGCTTCTGGGAACACTACGTGCACACGTGCCTCCCCAGTCCCCAACACACACACACACACACACTCATTTCGTGGAACTGGACGACACCCAGCCTCGTGAGCAAGAATCTGAAAGTGGAAGGTGACATGGAGAAAGGCACAACAGAACCACATAAGTACAGTTTTCAGAATGGGTTCTGTGCTCCTGTAAAACAAGGCAGGAGAGCCTGCCTGACCAGAGAGAGGTGGAGATATTTCCAGTGCATTGATTTGGAAATCATCAAACAGAATCCGAAATGCCAAGGCCTGAAAACCTATCTCCGCTGTTCTTTCCTTCCCTTTTAAGGCTGGCAGATCTGCACGCTGGGATAACACCAAGGTATTTTTAGCAGTGTGTATTGATTTTTTTTTGTCCTTGGAAGCGACTCTGTTCTATTATAACCCAAAAACAACAAATAAGAAAAGCCAGCTGTGGCAAAATCTCATTTAAAGCAGCAGCATAATGATAACGCTGTTAAAATAATCATATGTTCGGCCGTATCTGAAGTTACAATGCTTGGATCTTCTGGCATAAAGAGTCTCTCGCGAATGCTTTGCTTTCTGAATAATGCCTTTCACTGAGTGTTCTCTAGCAAAACTGTTAGGTAAATGGAAATGTTCAGATGCGGGGTGCTTGCCCGCTGGCACAGCATAAGCAGTACAAGAGAGGGACAGTCAATATCAATAAATGCCACTGGTAAAACAATCAGAAAAAGCTGAAAATGTGTCTACTCATGGCAATTCTTTTTCACTATCCAGACTTTCTAGCTCTGTCAATAACAACATCATCCATGGATTGAAGTGACTTGTCTTAAACCTTTGCTCCCTTGGTGTGCAATACCAGTGACCAGATGAGCTAGATTTTATGGCTTTGCTTGTTCCAGGAAAATATTGAGTCTGACAACGTCTTGTCTTTTTCTCATAGACACATCCACCAGCAAAGCTCTCTTGATGCCCCAGCCTAGAATACTGTAATGTCCTATACCTGGCTGCCTATTTACTGCCCTTTTGTTCAGGAGGACATGTTTCCTTCTCCTTCTCGAGTTTCTGCCTGAGTCCATCAAATAGACTGTGCATTGTTTTCTTGGCAGTAACTTGGGCCTGTCTCTCTACTGCTGCTCTCATTTCTCCCCTTGGGAAGGGAGTTGTGCAGAGGGTTCATGAGATGGGTAACATATGAAGTATGCATCATCTAGACCTCTTTTCTCCTTTATTTTGCAGAGTAGCTTGTTGTTGAAACTCATACGCTCTTGGTTCCTCTATCCTCTGTGTTATGGGGAGGCCAGTGGTGCCACACAGATGTATATTTCTCAGGAATTATAGTACTAACCTTAATTATGGTAATTGCTCAACCATAGTCTCCTACCCAGTTTTATTCATAGTAAACAGGCAAATTTGATCTCCACCTAACTGACTTCTGGATCAGTCCTTACTATAAAACTCATTGAACTATCCCACTTGTGAACCACTGTTCACTCTCATTGTACAGATGAGACTCAGAGAGTTCGAAGATATTTATTTCCCACAGATACAGTCAGAGTGAAGATTTGAACTCAGGTGCTATGACCCCACCAGAGCTCATTCTATGGTTTCACCAAGCCTTACTGTGGAGCTCCCTGGCAGGGCAGGAAAGAGGGAGGTAGGAGGGAAGTGGACTAGTTGGCATCGATGAGACTGAACCACAAATGGCTGACCAAACGGAGCAAACAGACAATCATGAAGTCAGAAAAGAGCGAGAGGTTCTGACTTGGAAAATAGGGAGGAGTCAGGGGTTTGCAGTTTTCCTGGAGGATTTCCAGGATAGTTAGAGAGGGAGTGATGTGTGCAGAGTGGGCGTTGATCAAACTTATCAGTATCCTACTGGGAAGTGTGGTTGAGCATTTCCTTTTGAGCTTCTACTTTAAGTGGTGTTGGTTTTTCCTTGATGATGGCTGTTCTCTTATTCCTACTTAAGTATCTGGATCTGAGCACAGAGGAGCACCTAGTAGGTCCTCCATATGTTGTTAATTGATTTGATGAATTCAGAGGTATATAATGCACCTAGCAAATGGGAATTCTGCTTCCATATGCTCCAGCATCTGGAAAGCGCTCCATAAACACTGTTTGTTATTGCTATGGTTCACAACTGGGTAGATGTAGCCAACATGCCAGACTAAAAGGCTTCATTGTAAGAGTTCCTCTTTGAGCACATGACCTGCAGCCATCTCCTAATTAGCTTTGGATACTAGAATGTTCGATTTAGGTGGGAAGTCGGGAGCCATCTTGAACTACACACCATTTAGTGGAAATGGCCTTTCTGAAATCAATGAGACGGTCCTTTAATTCCCAAGTCAGTAAATCTGATGGTGAAGATGCTGTAGCTTTTATTTGTCACTGCTCTAATTGTTAGAGCAGTTTTCCACACCCTGAATTGAAACCTGCCTCTGTGTACCACTCATTGGTCCCAGTTAAGGTGTTTGGACCAACACAGATGATGTTCTTGCCTTTAAGGTTAAGTAATGTGGGTGAGTTGATACGGTTGGCCATTGATGTAAGACTTGAGCTCAGTTTAGGCTGGCTCCAAACTCCATACTCTTAACTGCTATTCTACCCTTTATCTTTTCTTAATTACAGAACATGGGTTTTACTTTAGAGAAATTTCATGAAAGCAGGAATCGTTCACTAATCATTCACTAACAAGCTTTGTCTCCCCATGATGCCTGGTTCAAAATAAATACGTGGAATTTAGGAAATAATAATTAAATAAACAGATTAATTCTGTTGCTTTCTTTTTCTCTCTTTTTCTTTTTGCAAAACTTTGAACTACATTCCAAGCCTGTCCAGATGTCCTTAAATGTTAATTCTGTCATTTGGTCTTTCTTCTGGTTTTATGCTGTCTGTACATTTGATAAAGGGCTGTCTATATCTTAGAGAGTGGAGAATTATTATAACACAGTGACCTAGTGCATGGATTCTGAAAGCAGGTTGCCTGGGTTTGACACCTGGTTCCCCCCATTCTTCCTGTGTTACCTTGGGCCATAACTTAATTTTTCTGTTAATAGGAAGAAACTAGGATCTTCCTGAGGGTGGTGTAACAGGTATGATCCACTTCGTATAGCATACACTTTTCTAGCAGGTCCATAAATTATAAGGAGAGACCTTGTCACATATATTGCCAATATCAAAACGATATATTGTTTCACTATTCTAATGACTTCGTAAAACTGGAAAATAAAAGCTTAAGTTTGTCATAATGAACTTATGTGGGCTTTTTGGACTCCCTACTTGGTTCAATGCATTGTAACCATGTATATTCACATAGTCTGTTCCAGAATTTTTCTTGGGATTGATAAAGGACCTCATTTGTGTGTTGGTTCTGTAATCTGTATTTCCCTCTTTTCAGAATTCAGGGGAACACTTGTCCATTTCCACTTTCCTGATACCTCTTTCTTTCATGATTCTACAAGATGACTTGCAATTCTTCTGTACTCATATTACCAAGAATGTTTGGTACCTCGAAAGGTAATTTCTTTGCATCTGGAAACTTGAATGAATATAAGGAAGATAGGACTTGCTCCCTAATTGTCTTCTCAGCCATTGCAGCCATCAGTTCCCTCCTAACTGCATCTGTGCTGTGCCTTTCAGTTTAAAAATTATTCACTTTGATTTAAACAATCGGTGCATAAGAGCTAAGCAGCTCCGGTTTCTCTGCCACCTGTTAACCTGCCACCTGCCACAGACCACAGCCTCCCCTTCCGTTCTTGCTGCGTCGTTTCCCGATCATGTGGTATTGACTGGGAAGGTATCTGTGGCGTCTCCTATTCCATCCCTACCTATTATTATTCCATTCTAAGAAATCAATGTTTTAATAATGCAGCTTAATTCTGTTTCTGAGAATCTGTAGAGAAGAAGCTGTCCTATACTTGCTACTAAATTATTTCAAAGTTTAGCCACTCACACTCGTGGGAAATATTTTCTTACACCTTCTCTGTCCCTTTATGTTTCCAGTAGCAATATGAAGTTCGGCTGTAATGGTGGGACATATAGGGGAGCCATATCACTTATTGTCCTAATCTGGATCCTTTTAACAGTGCAAGGGGCACTATTAAAAATATACCAATACAATAGCTTGGGTTTCTTCTGGGCAAATGGAATGCATTACACCGTGATATTTAGTAGTACTGTAAGGTAGTCCGGCTGGTTTTTATACCAGGGAGAAATCTGGGTGCGATAAACTTGAACAGCCAATTGGTTAAGATCAGTAGCTTAGAATGAAAAGTGACAGCTCTGGAACTTTAATCATTTAATCAAGTATTATTGATACCTGTCATGTACCAAGTTCTGTTCTAGGTGCTAAGGTCCCTAGAAACTCTATCCTTGGGCAATCTCACCATCTCTAAGTGGACATTGGATATGCTATCTCCTTGTCTTCAGGTGATGCAAGCTGGTGGTGGGGGTACAGGGGTGGGGAGTATAGAACCTGACCTTGGTTTCCCTGATTTCCAGGTTCTGGTCTGACAGGTGCATCTCCCCAGGTACTTTGTAAATGCATGTAAAAATGAGGCAGAGAGATGCCTCTACCTGGTCTTTTGTTCCTGGCACTGAGACCACTTTTGTTTTTCTTCAATGTATTGGGTTTGGTAATTTAAAAAAGTTAAGATATTACCAGTGTGTGTCCAAGGGGATTTAGAGAGTCAGTTATTATTTTGTCTCTCGTTGCCAGGTTAGGATGCAATCCTGTATCTGCGTTAGAGTCAGGAAGACCTGGGTTTGAGGGCTAGCTAGCTCTGCCGCATTCAACTTTGTGGTCCAGCTCTCCAATCCTCAGTTTTGTCACCTGCAAAATGGGGATAATTTGCTCCCTCATATTATTATCATGAAGATTTAGTGAGATGAGGCACATCAAGCCCATAGCACACTGTCCAACCCTAAACCATGATTTCGTCAGAAAATAGTAGTTCTTACTGTCACGATTAGCTGTTTCCTGGTTACTTTTTCTTTCCTCGCCATCCTGACACAGCTCTCCAGAATTCACAAATCTGTAGGCTTCAAGACTTTCCGAGCTTTCTGGATCCATCAAGTCCAAACCTCTTGTTTTATAGATGGTGAAATTGAGTAAAAAGGCTCGATGCCTTGTTCTGGATCACACTCGTTAAATTACTGATCAAGGGATAGAGAGCTCCCCTTCCAGGGACTGTTCTTACCTCATCTTATTCCCAAAGGCTCCCAAAAGAAGCTTTTATCACCTAAAAGTTTAGGCCCCCAAGTGAAGCAGTGCTTTACTGACTGACAACGAACTAGGGTGCAGTGGTTTTTGTTGATACACCAGCTACAGCAACGAAATTCCCTGGACACTTTAATTTCATTAATCTGGGCAGGGTCCTGCCCAGGACCGAGATACCAGGTGTAAAATCCTCTGTCACCTACTTCTTATACCAGCCACGAGTAAAAATGAGAATGCACGTATTCCCGCAGTGAAGACAGGAAATTACACTGCACTTTGGCTATGAGATTCCATCTTTTATGTAATAAAATTGCCCACAGTGCTGTGATTCCTTGTTGCAGTCCTACAGCCGTCTGCCACTTCCCCTAACTGCCACACTCTGGAGAAAGCATGAGATAAAAACTCCTAATTATTTTCCATATATTTTTATTCTTTTAGCAATTCCTATAGTAAAAAGATGGTACTGTGGGAGAAGTGGTTACCATGGAAACTGACCAGTCTCTTATAGCTTGATGTGTGGCAAGAAGATTAGAGGCAGCCTACAGCTCTCAGGAATGCTAAGATAGTGGCAGGACACCTTGCTCTCCCAGCTCTCTGTGCCTGCCGATTTGGACCTTACAAAAGCATTGTACAGTTATCTGTTTTAAGTGACTCTGGAGAGATGAGGGGAGGGTGTTATGACATATTTTCAGATGCTCCTGACACAAAGGAAAGAAGCCCACACTGACTCCACAGACACTGGAGAGTTTCAAAGAAATACACTTTTCATTGACCTGTTGAAGATTTGCCCCGGGGTTGGAAGAAAAGCATCCTGGGTTGAGAGCTCAAGCATGCTGCTAATTGCCTGCCTAACCAAGGACAATTGGAAGTTGGCAGATTAAATTCACCAGCTGTTTCTTGCTGGTTAGCATAGTGGTTAAATACGTAAACTTTGGGTCAGCTTTCCTTGGTTCAAATTCTAGCTCTTGCCTCTTCCTAGATCTATAATCTTGGGCAAGTTCTGTAGCCCCTCTGCTCGTCAGTGTCCTTATCTACAGAATAATGATGATGGCGATGACAGTGATGATGGCAATGCTATGATAAATCTTTCTTCACATATTTTTATAAAATTTAAAAATATGTACCATTGAAGTACAGTGCCTGGCATGTCTGTATACACTCGTTAAATTTTAGTCATTATAATTGCTTATAAATTAAATGATTTCATCAAGAGATATGATATTATGTGCCATATAAAAACTATGATTTTTAGAGAAATCTTACTTTGTAGTGACAGAACATTTCTGCAGGGTTAAAATCATGGCCCCACTGCAAGATAGGCATTTACACTAACTATGTCTTAGGAGTTACTAAACACTACGTTAGTATTAGTAATATAATATCTACTATAATGCAAACACTATATATGTTCCATATATATGTAACACTACGCATATAGCAAGTCTCAGAACCATCGTAAAGGCCTTCATTATAAATGAGCTTTTTGTGTAAAGTGTGCTACAAAATGGTCATGTATCACCATTATTATTTGTTTGTGAGCGTCTTCTGTCCAGGTGCTCAGGAACTAAATAGAAAAAGAAGTAGCTAGTCAGCTTGCAAAAAGTCTAGGGGGGACCATGCCATTAGGTATGATCTGTGTTACAGTGTGGCAAATTGATGGATAATACAATGAGTTTCATTTTCCAGGGAATTCGCCCTCTGCCTCTGGTTTCTCCCATCAGAGCTGAGGAGAGAAATGGGCAGGTATGTGTCTCTTGGCACAGGCTCAGCGTATCTAATATCCTGTGTGAATTCCCCCTCCTCCTCTCTCCTAGATCATTTTCAGCCCCTTTCTATATGTATTGAGGCTTCAAGAATGTTGTCTTACCCAATCGAATATGCTTTTACTTTCCAATGACTCCCAGGCTGTCCTCATAGCATGGACTGTCCCTCCTGCTCCTTCCTGCCACCTCCATTCCTCTTATCTTCTTAGATAGACTTTAGTTACCTTTTCCACCACAAATGAAATATTCTGTCCTTACATGGTCCCCTAGTGGGAGATCAAATGTTGTCCGTGGTCCTAACTTTGTATCAGACACACACACCACATCTTCGTTGCATATTACATTATATCAATAATGTGTTATATTAATAATAATTTCCATGACCTTCAACACTGCTAACTTCCCAGGGGGCTGAGGCAACATCTGTGTTATCTGCGTATCCCCAGAGTGAAGCACAGTGGAAGAAGGATGTGTTCAAAGTTTGTCCTTTGAGTTGAATCGGCTCCATCCAGGAGAAAATTATTTTAGCATCTAAACCTTCCTAAAAAAATTCTCTAAGCCTAGAGGAAAATATATCAGAACTCAGGCTCACATTAAGTATTTAGAACCAAATGACTTGGGTCTGTTTTGGCCCTTTTACTTACTAGTTGTATGATTTTGAGCCAGTCACTTTGCAACTCGAGCGTTTATTAATTTTTTCCTATCATTTAGTCTCTCCTCTTCTTTCTCTCTCTCTTTCTCGCTCTCTCTCTATCTCAGAACCATCCTGTATGTTAGGATGTATACTAGATGCTAGATGCCGGGGATACACAATTGAACAGTCATAGTTTCTCTTCTCATGTTTAGATGGAGGCAGCATTGGAATAGAGCAGTGCTTACCAGGGGCAGAAAAGAAGTAGAAGCCAGTTATACCAAGGTGGGGAGGGGAGACGGAGTGAGTGAAGGCCCACATAAAATGTGCACAGCAGTGCTGTCTGTAAGAGCTATATGGATTTTAATTCCTCATATTACTCTTAATGCTACTATTAGAGGAGGGTTCAGTGTATTTGTAGGAGGAAGGAGAAGCCCAGTAGAAAAACAGCTCTCTAAGTATAATAAAACAGAATATAATCAACTGCCACTGTAAGAATCTCCTTAGCAACCATTCATTTGCCAGCCTGCTTTGTGAGCTGGTGAATATCTATGCTCAGGCTTGGAGAGGGAGTCCGTGGGACAGATACATTGGAGCAAAGTGGCCAAGGAAAGGAATATGTCAGCCACTCAACTGTTGCTAAGGGAGGAGGGTGGCATCGTAAAGAAGGGGCTACACCAGTGAGAGTGCAGCCAACTGGGCTGTGAGAATGAATGGAGTTTAAACGAGAATGTAGATGCCAGCATCTCCAATCCAACATTGAGGTCCAAGCCTCCTTTGTAGAGTGTGTGTGCCATGGTGTACGTTGGTGAGTGTGGATGTTGTGAAGAAGAGCACAGGATGAGAGTGACCCGTGCAGGAGGCAGAAATAAGGTGTTCGGAGTCTGCTGGAGACACAGCTCCCAACTTTGCGTGGAATCACATTCACAAACATCTGCTGATGCCTAGTCTGAGCCAGCAGTGGATAGGTCCTTTCCTAAACATCTCCCTTCATGTTGACTGCAGACGTAAAACAAAGGGAATCTTACATCCTATTTGCAAATGAAAGTAGCTGAGAATCAGTAGAGATTAAATTACATACCCAAGGTAGCACAATTATTAATAAGCAAACTGAGGGCTGGTCTTTTGTTTGTATCTAAGGCCAACACTCGATCTTCCATCCATAGATACAGAAAAAGATGTGCGCATCTGTACCAGTTAGATTGCTTTGGGGGAAGTTCATAATTTAAATTTGTGAGCTCTCATTAATATCGGTAAAGGCAGACCATGTTTTGTGCAGGTGCATAAAATGTTTAAAATTCTGGGGCATGTTCGTATCCTAAGTTGCTGTGGAGAGAGTGATGAAATAACCACTAAAATATGAGAAGGGTTTCTGGGGACCCAGAGCCAAACTCCTTCTTTATTAAGTTTATTTATGTAAATTTAAATAGTCATGTGGCTATTAATGTCTTTGTTTAGGATGATTTTAATCAGTGATATCATCTTGATGACGCGTTCGATAGTAGAGAACAGGAAAGTAGGGGGAGTCAGGGAGGTGGAGAAGGAGAAAGAAGGGGAGATAGAATAATACAATTCTAGAAGGTAGAACTGGGAAAGGTTTTGGAGCTCATCTAGTTTAACCCCTTCCGTATGCTAATACGAGAGCTGAGGCTTCGAGAAATGCATTCACTTCATCAAAACTACAGGAGAGCAAAATGCCAAGACATTCAAAGTTTTTTACAGACACTATGGAATTCTTCACCTGTGAGGAAAATTCTCTCATGCTTGAAGTGTGGGTCCTGGTCCTTGAAGACAAGTAGGGTGTCATTTCAGAAGCAGAAATGCATTTCTTTGAGTTGGAGCGTTCCTCAGTTTGACGTGAAGCAACCCGTCTCTGAGGTTTGTTATGCTTCCTGAAAATGCATTTGATGTTCATTGAAACAACAAAAGCCTGCTCTTGGTGCCCAACGCCTGACTTCTGACTGGCTGACCTGTCATCTCATTCAGGTCTATCAGACTTGACTATGTCCCAGGCCTCCTGCAGTTTCAAGAGCTTGACTGATTTCCATGGGTCAGTAATGTACCCTGGAGGGGGACATTGGCAAGATGGTAGAACAGGAAGCATCACATCCTTTTTCCTCCACAGAGACACTGATTCCACAACAATACATGGACCAATTTCCTTTATGAGAAATCAATAAACCAGATAAGAGGGCACTGTACCCCCATTGGGCATGAAACCAATTGTATCAAAGCCAATAGGAAAATGTGTGGTACTTTTTTACCATAGAGCCTTCCCCTGGTACACAATCAGGAGGAAACTCCCAGCTCTTGGCTTCTTTCGGGGGATGAAACGAGAAGACGAGAAAATATATTCAGCATTCTGAATTTTTTCAGGGGGAGGGGGCTCTTCCTAAGGTACTGGCTTCTATGTCACCTGTTTGGAGTGCTGATGGGACCGGGCACACTCCAGATGCCTGTGAACTGCTGAGAACAAAGGAGCTGGGCAAAGTGCTACTCCTCCACCCAATAATAGAATATAAATTTTTCTCAGTCACAAAGAAAACATTCTCCAGAATAAGTCACAAAACAAATCTTAAATTTAAGAAGATTTGTAATCACATTTTCTTAGTCTGTTTAGGCTGCTATAACAAAAATGCCATAAAATGGGGGGTGTAAACAACAAACATTTATTTGTCACAGTTCTGGAAGCTTGGAAGTCCAAGATCAAGACACCAGCTGATTTGCTGACTGGTGTGGGCTCACTTCCTGGCTCATAGATGGCCATCTTCTCACTGTGTGCTTACGTGGTCTTTTATAAGGACACCGATCTCATTCATGAGGGCTCCATTCTCATGACCTAATCACCTCCCCAAAGCCCCACCCCCTAATACCATCACATTGGGGGTTAGGATTTCAACATATGAATTTTAGGACACAAGCATTCAGTCCATAGCACATACCAAATATTTTCTGACAACAATGGAATGAAATTAATAGCAGAAGAAAGACAAATAGTCACAAGTATGGGAAAGTTCAATAACACGCTCTTCAACAATCAATGCATCAAAGAAGAAATCAAAAGGGAAATTAGAAAAGGTCTTGAGACAAACAAAAGCAAAACACCAAAATGCATAAGATGTAGCAAAAACAATATTAAGGGGAAAGTTTATAGTGATAAATGCCTAAATTAAAAAAGAAGAATGATCTCTAAAAAAACAAAAACAAAAACAACTACCATGTTTCCCCGGAAATAAGACCTAGCTGGACAATCAGCTCTACTACGTCTTTTGGAGCAAAATTAATATAAATCCCAGTCTTATTTTACTATAATATAAGACTGGGTCTTACATAATAGACAGGACCAGGTCTGGTCTTATATAATATAATATAATATAATATAATATAATATAATATAATATAATATAATATAATACCGCATCTTATATTAATTTTTGCTGTTGTCCAGCGAGGTCTTATTTTCGGGGAAACATAGTGACTGTATACCTCAAGGCGCTAGAAAAAGGACAAGCTAAACCAATGTTAGAAGAAAGAAGGAAATAAAACAAATTAGAGCTAAAAGAAAAGAAAAATAAAGAATAGAGAAATAATAGATATAAATTAATGAAAAAAGGATAGGTTTTCTGAAAAGATCAAGAAAATTAACAAGACCTTCAGCTAAACTTAGAAAAAAGAGAAAAGACTCAAATAAATAAAATAAAAAATGAAAGAAGAGACATTACAACTGATTTCACAGAAATAAAGAGGATTTTAAAAGACTACATTGTACAATTGTACAACAACAAATTGAATAACCTAGAAGAAACGTATAAATTCTTGGAAACATACAACCTACTAAAATTGAATCATGAAGAAATAGCAAATCTGAACAGATCTGTAGTATGGAGAATGAATCAGTAATGAAAAACCTCTCAATAGAGAAGAGCCCAGAACCAAATGGCTTTGCTGGTGATGTCTACCAAACATTTAAAGAATTAATGCCAGCCTTTTTCAAACAATTTAAAAAAAATTGAAGAGGAGAAAACACTTTCAAACTCATTTTATGAGGCCAGCATTACTGATACTCAAACCAGAAGAAGGCACTACAAGAAAACTATAGGTTAATACATTTGATGGATATAGATGTAAAAATCATCAGCAAAATACTGGTAAACAAGGTCAAGAATACATAAAAATGATCATACAGTGTTTCCCCGAAAATAACACCTTACCAGAAAATAAGCCCTAGCATGATTTTTCAGGATGACACCCCCTGAACATAAGCCCTAATGTGTCTTTTGGAGCAAAAATTAATATGAGACCCGGTCTTATTTTCGGGGAAACACGGTACGTACACCACACTGAAGTCGTAATTAAAGCATCCATTCAACTGTTGAGATCTGTTATGTACTATGCAGGGTTCTGTGTATGCATTGGTAAATTACACTATTGAGAAGCTGAGTCTGTGCTTAAATTGATTATTAGAATAAAATGTCTCCATGGACATTTTGGACAGGAACAAATATCAAGGACTTTTGGTAGGCATCAAATATCTCCATGGATGTTTCCACAGGACAAATGTCCTGCAAAGTATACTATAAAGGGTCCGACACTTAGCGAGCCACCAATAAATCCTTCCTTTTGCACCTCCTTCCTTTGGGACACTCATTTTAGTATTATGGGCTTCAGTTACCTTCATAAATGAGGGGAATTGATCTCTGAGGCAACATTAAACTTCTTCATTCATCTGATTTTAAATAAGTTGAAACTTGTAATAACAATCTGTAGGTCTACCACTCTACACCTTTGTCTAAAGTGGATCAAAAGTTCCTGCAGAAATTAAACCTAACCAAAACATTGAAAGCACAGATTCATTCGGGTTAGCAAGACTGCCTGGCCCAAGCTCCTCAGCGCCTGAGCTGTTGTGTTTACTGTTACTAAGGCTACAAGAGTTTGTTTACACAGGAGCACATCTTTAACCATTTTAAAATGTAAGACATAGGGACAGCTTGTACTCCACTAAGAAAAAAAAAAACACAACAAAAAACCCACAACTCCATCTGGAGAGGCTGGATATGATAGACCCTTTAATTTCAAGAGTAACATAGTCAAGGAGTTCAGTGAAGAGATGACTTAATTTTATATTTGGTTTGAAGATAAAAATCTCCATTTTCCTTCATCAGCTAAGGAGCACAATGCAGCAGTGTGGGTTTATAAGAGATGTTGGCAAACTATATCCAGTCATTTTCCACTGTTGAGCCCTTTGCAGACTTAAAAAAAAAAAATCCTAAAAACTTAGAAAGTAAAAAGCCCCCAGATTTAGGCATAGAAATTATTAGTGTATGTTAGAGTTGGAACGAGATGCAAGGTCTACTAAGCCTCCTTTGATTTTATTTCTCTTGTGTGTATTTCATACTGAGAGTAACTTCCCTTAGAAATGATAAACCACAAACACATTGGGGATCACATTTCTTATCCCGCATGTATACATCCAATTTGCCCAATGACTTTGGTGGTAGGTGTTCTCAACATGGCCACTGAGTTGGGTCACTCTGGAAGCCAACTTAATATCGTGTTGCCCCCTAGTAGCTTACATCTACTTTTAGTTTATGATCTAAATCAGTTACTTTTGTTATTGGTTTTCTGTTTTGTTTTGTTTTGTGTACAATTATTATGGGCTGGTTATACGGAGGTACCTCGTAGTCAAAATGTTGAGAACCACACATAAAGAGAAAATTTTAAAAGCCAGAGAAAAATGAAACATTACATACAGGGAAATCATGATTTGAATTAACTCAGACTACATATCAGAAACCATGGAAACCAGGAGACATTGAAATAAAAATAATTTTAGATAAAGGAAAACTAAAGAAATTTGTCCCCGGGAAACCTGTACTGCCAGAAATACTAAAGGAATTTTTCTTTAGGCTGAAAGGAAATAATACCAGATATAAACGCAGATATTTAAAAAGAATGAAGGTCATTGGAAAAAGTAAATACTTGGGAAAAAATGGAAGACTGTTTCCCTTTTAAATTATTTTGTTTAGTTACGACTATGTAAAGCAAAATTATAACTTTATCTTGGAATTATATGTATTTTTAATAATAATCACAAATATAATATTTAGAACAGAAAGGGGGTGATTTCTACATTTTATGTCAAGTGGTACTATATCAACATTAGGTAGAATGTGAAATGTTAAAGCTATATATGCATCCCAAGAACAATCACTAAAAAATAAAATAAAAACTGAAAAAACAAAGAGGTAAAGCTAAAAATCCAATAGATGCAATAAAATTAAATCCTAAAAAACATTCAAATAATTCAAAAGCTGGTAGGAAGGAGGAACAAGAACGATAAAAACGTGGGGCAAACAGAAAAAGGTAAACTGGTAGACTTAATTCAACCATATCAATAATTACATTAAATGTTAATATTTAAACACTCCAATGAAAGGTTGAGACTTTCGAAAATGGATAAAAATACAAGACCACTGTACACTGTCTACAGGAGAATCACTTTCAATAAAAAGGCACAGATAGGTTGTAAGTAAATAGACAAAAAGGATATACTATGAGAAAAATGTGGTGGGTAGTCTCTAAGATGGTTGCCAGAAATCCTTGTCCACTAGTATCTATGCCCTTGTGTAATCTCTTCCCTTGAGAGTGGGCTGGAATTACTGACTTGCTTCTGATAAATATAATATGGCAAAAATGATAGGATGACACCTCCAAGAGTAGCTCGTGTAAAGTCTGTGGCTTCTATCGTGGGTTCTTTCCCATTCTCTCTCTCTCTCTCTCTCTCTCTCTCTCTCTCTCTCTCTCTCTCTCTTTCCAGCTTGTCTGAGGACACTCAGACAAGCCTGTAAAAAGCCCACATGGGAAAGACTGAGGCCCTCAGTTCAACAGGCCGTGAAGAACTAAAAACCACCCTCAACCATCTGAGTGAGAGCAGAGTGAGTTTTTCAGCCCAAGTGGAGCCCTGAGGTGACTTCCGTCTTGGCCAACAGCTTTGCAGCAACTTCATGAGAGGCCTTGAAGCAAAATTACTTAGCTAAGCCATTTGGTTAATTCCTGGCTCACAGAACTGTGAGATGATAAATGTTTGTTGTCTTAAGCTAATAGATATTGGAGTAATTGGTTTCACAACAATTTATAATTATTATGAAGTAAGCTTGAGAAGGCTGGAGTGGCTATAGCAGCAATACATAAAGGAGGAAAAGAGTTATAACACAGATAAAATCAAGGCAAAGTTATAACAGAGATAAAGAAAATCATTTCACAATGATGAAAGGATCAATTTATCAGAAGGACATAACAATGACAAATATCTGTACCCCAAATAACAGAGTCTCAAACTACCTCGAGCAAACATTGATGAAAGTATAGCAAGAAGTAAATAATTCTACAATCAAAGGAGATTTTAATGCTCCATTCTTAGCAATTGATAGAACAAAATAGTCAATGCTAGATAATCTGAAGGGTACCATCAACCAGCATGACCTATTTAAAACCTAAGGAACACTGTTTTACATTGCTACACATTCACCAAGAAAGAACATATGCTTGGCCATAAAACAAGTCTCAATAAATGTTAAAGGAATGTAGTCTTGTTCTTTGAGTACAATGTAATATAATGTGAAATCAACAAAAATAAGATATCTAGGAAACCCTAACTCTTTGGAAATAAAAATAATTTTAAATAATCCATCAAAGAAGAAAGCACAAGAAATTAGAAAACAGTTTTAACATAATTATAAAGAAAATATAACACACTAAAGTATATGCGATGAAAATAAAGCAACGAATGATGAGAAAAGTATAGATTGAAGTGCTTATATTAAAAAAGTGAACAGTCTAAAACAACGAGCTAAGATTTCATCTTTAAGAAATTAGGAAACAAAAGAACAAAGTAAAGCCGTTAAGTAAAGGCAATAAATAATAATGATAAGAACAGAAATCAATGAAATAGAAAACAGCTACGTACTAGAGTAGTGAAAAATCCAAGACTTGATGCTTTGAGAGAAACCAGCAAAATTAATAAAAGTTTAGCTACATTGATCAAGAAAAAAAAGTGAAAAACAGAAAGAATGAAAGAGTATCACCTGGAGGGCAGGTTGGGGAAGAATCTACCAAGAGAAGCCTGACCTTTGTTTGTAACCCCCCACCCCTGCTGACTCGTCCTGTCCTAGAGCCCTAGACAGACCTCTGTGGAAGCCATTTTAGGGGTGCAGAGGGGACCGGAAGGGAGGAGTGAATACGTTTGTAGGACTGGAGTTTCTCAGCTTGAACTGAGCGTTGCTTGCTGGGACATAGCCTTGCAGATGGCACCCACCCATGGGTGGCCTCTTTCTCAAGCATTGACACCTTCAGTTTATACATAGAAGCACTGAGACAGCTGGAACTCAGGAGTCTGGCTTAGGGCATGATGTGCCGTGGAGAAATGGGCCCTGAAGCTCACTCAGAAGACCTAGGGTGAAATTTCAATTCTGCCATATAGAGTTGATTATCCTTGGACAAAGTCTTTCAACTTTCTGAGACTCCGTTTTCTCATTTTTAAAGTGAAGACAATGCCTCTTTCTTTGAGTTGTTCTAAAGACTAAATGAGCTAGAGAAGGCAAATCTGAAATGCGTGACATATAGAAAATAATCAATACCCTTGGCGCCATGCAAGCAGGTATTGGAGTGAAGAGGTGAATGTCCCCGGTGCTGGCAATGCTAGAAAAGGCCCGTCCTCATCGGATTCTCCTTTGCTTCTAAAACCCACCAGAGAAGCCTTAGCTATGAGGGAACGGTAGAGTAAATGAAAGAAGAATAAAAGAGGAAGAGAGGAAAGAAGTGGAGGAAGGAAGGAAGGAAGTCAGGCACTTTCATGTAAATACTCATTTAATTCTTCCAAAAGCGCATGAATAATGATAGTTGTACCCATGTTAAATATCCAAAGCCACAGCTAGTTTTTGCCTTTGACCATGGGCTTCTACTCAGCAAATATATATCGATGATGCCTGAGGTGGAAGATATGGTGCCAGTCAGTCTCTTTGGGGGATAAAAATGTAAATGAGACATGTTCTGTCACCTTATGAAATTCACAAAATGTAAGAAGAGTGCATTGGGCTGAATGTTTTTATCTTCTCAGTGTGATGGTGTTAGGATGGGAGAAACTTTGGGAGGTAATAAGATCACAAGGGGTGGGACCCTCATGAACGGGATTAGCACCCTCATAAAAGGCAGCCCTGAGCTCTCTTTCCTCGGGCCACTATGTGAGGACACAATGAGAATATGGTCTTCTGTAACCAGGCAGCGGGCCCTCAACAGAATCCAACTATGCTGCCTTCCTGATTTGCACTTCCAGCATGCAGAGCTGTGAGAAATTGTTTCTGCTCTTTAAGGCCCCCGTCTATGATAATTTGTTAAAGCAGCTGAACTGACCGACACTCAAACTAAGATAAGTGCAAAAACCAGACTAGCAGTAGGCAGTGAAGGAATTCCCATATGAGGAGTACAATGGCCTCCTACACATGCAGAGGGCAGCCATTCATTTGAAGCCCTTTGGGCCTTTTTTTTTTTTTCTTTTTTCAATTGTGTAGTCAAGGCTCCTGCTAGTACTAATTAGGGAGTTTTCATCTTGACCTTAGTTTTTTTTTTTTAAATTGTGTTTTATTCCCATTTGTTTGTTTCTTTATGTTCCCCTTTGTTTTAGACAGGAAATGTTTTTCAAGGCACATCATTTTTAAATCACCCTTCGCACTCCATTGAGAAAAAAGGTGCAAACCTAAAACAATGTGCAGAGAACATATTCCGTGTCTTTTGGAGAAGATAGTTCATTTAGAGACAGCTTCAGGTCACTGGACGGATGTGGGGTAGGGTTTCCTCAGTAAAACCTTCAGTCTTCGTCACAAGTTAGTTCTTATTTTCTCCACGTGATCTCTGCTCCTCCAGAAAAGGGCAAGGGGTGTCATGCTCGCTTCTCAGACATACGTCCTTGTCCATTGTTGGCGAGATTCCTAAAGTCAAGCGGAATAAGTTGAGTGTGTGAGACAGAATGAGCTCTGCCAACAAAGACTTTGTAAAGCCCAGTCAAGGACAGAAGTAGCAGCAATAGCTTACGTTCACACAGAGCTGTGTACAGAGCACTTTTCTCCTAACTCAGCAAGACTCAGGGATAGTCTTATAGGCCCTCCAAGGTTTGCATGGAGCAGAAGGGCAAGGGGCAGACGGCGTTGGGTGGGACCTTGCTGGTGTCCGGTGTTTCAGAATAGGACCGGTGCCCGGGGGTGCATATAGCAGCCCTGTGTGGGCGTTGTGGTTCCAGGCAACATATCAGGGTTTAGGAGTCAGATGACAGACCTCAAAGAAGATCTGGGGAACCCTTCAGGAAGAAAATATTAACAATAATGTCAATAACTGCCAACATTTACTCATTCTTTACTATATGATAAGTGGTATACCAATACCTATTTCATCCTGATGATGACTTGATACATATTATTATTGATTATTATGAATTATTACCCCAATTTTGCTGAAGAGGAAACTGAGGCAAAGTAGCTCAAGATCACCTTGTCCAGTGGCAGGGATTTGAACCCAACCCTCTAAGTCCAACCCTCAATCATCCTCCTAAGCACGATGTTATACTGATGTAACATCTCAAATCTCAGATATTATAACACACACAACAATTCAAGAAAATCAGACCCTCTGTCTGTGATGTGGATGCAGAGATCCAGAAGATACAGATCTTGCCCTTGAGAAGCATGTGCTTCCCAAGGACAGCCAGCCAAGAAATTACATAAGTGCAGTAAAATGGCATGATCCGCCATGACACGGTGGCCTAGAGCCCACTGGGCACCCTGGAAGGGGAATGGAGAATTGCAAGTCCCTTAGTGGTATGGGCTGCCTTTTCCTTAGGCTTCCTGGGAATTCTCCAGAGTGTCTGGATCAAAGCTAGTCATGTGGCAACTCCCTAGCCGAATTCATCCACCGTCTGCAGGTGATTCTTCATGAATATGTACTGCTGTTGGCACAGAGGGCATTTTAGAGTCAGTTCTCACAGAGGGGGAAAAAAAAGGACAAGACTAAACCATTAACATGCACCACATAGAATAATAAAGGTAAGATGATTGCTCATAGAAGAAAGAGTGCAAAAGTATTGTTTTTGTGTTCGGGGTAGGGGAGGGGTCTTCCCAAAGGAGGTAAAATTTAAATGAGATTTTAAAGAACCTAAAATTTACCAGGAGTGAGAAAATGGCATTCCAAAACACGGGTCAGCGTATGTAGTGGTTGCCAAACCAAATGAAGAAATTAATTATCAGGAGAACTTGTTCCAAAATAACATCTTAATCCCTGACCTTGGGTTCTGATTCAAACAGTCTGGAGTTTGTCCCGGAGCTTGTGTTTCTTTCAAGTCACCCAGGACTCTCGATTCGCTCCTGGGCAAGCTATTTGGGAGTGATGCAGTGTACACAAGTTTGTTTATAAAAGGCCAGAAAGCACTAAAGAACAGGCAAGCATTTCCGTGAAGTGGCTGAGGGTTGATTGAAGAGAAGGGGTAGGAGATGTGACAGAAAACATAGGTGGGGACTAGACAGTAGGGACTCTAATTATCTTATAGGTACCGAGGGCCAGTATGGTTCTCGAGCAGAAGAGTATCCTCATCAGCTGAGATTTTTATCAGGACAAATCTGGTTGTGTTTGTGGGGAATAATTAGATTTGGAACACCTACAGTCAACGAGACCATCTAAGAAGTTACTATGATAATCTCATGAGAGGAGAACCGTATTGAAGAGAGTGAGGATGGAGAGAAAGGCATACATTTAGAAGATAGTTCTCAGATGGAAGAGGCAAGCTCATCATCAATCATGACATATTTTTTTTTGCTAGTATGTGATATTTAATTTTTGTCATTACATGCGAGCTGTTGTGAAATATTTCTTTATGTGCAAAAAACTTACTTCTACTCAACTTCCTACCCTAAAAATGTCATGAAAATCAAAGAAACACTGAAATTGTTGCCTTGGGGTTTACATTTGTTCATCTAGAGACAGGTTTCAAGATTCTTCAGACAATGGCAGAATTGGCTATGAATGACTTTATTTGAACACTTTCCAAAAAAATATGATAAATCCTAGGAAACAAACTGTTCCACATGTTTAAGACTGAGGAGGGCAAGCAGAGAAGTTTGTCACATCCATACCAAATTTCCGCCATTTGTCCCCAGACATTTTCTTTTCTATCATGTATCTTTCACTCTTTCATTTGGTGACATTTTTTTAAAAAGGATGTTAACATTTTATTGGCTCAGCATTCAAAACATTGGAGAGAGAATTTTTGAGGCTAAACAATAAGAAATATCAATATGTAGGAATGTGTGGAAAGACTGGAAGGAATGGGGAGGTCCATTCAATATGCTTTGAGTGAGAATATAACTTTATAGCTATCTAGAAAAATGTTCACACCCTTTAACCAGTAACCTCACTATTGGGAATTTCTCCCAAGAACATAATTCTAAAGGAGGAAGAAACTGTGAAAGCAAAGGCTTTGGATCAGAAAGACAAAGAAGGAGAAGAACCGGAAATATCCCAAGTACAATAGGATGGTTAAATAAATTGAGTGAAATAATCGATGACATAATGAATTTAATTTTTTATCCAAAGTTATAACTGGTCAGATGAGGGTGATTTTGTCCTTATAGATGTTTCATACCAGGAGTTAGTTGACTATGGCCCACTGCCTGGTTTTGTAAATAAAGTTTTATTGGGACATAGTTGTGTTCTTCCTGTACATATTTTAAGCTACAGTGGTAAAATTGAGTAGCTGCACAAAGAAACCCGAGAAACAGAAAATGACCTGAGCAACCTAAAATATGCATTATCTGGCCCTTTATAGAAAGGATGTGTGACCTGAGATTTAGTCGAAAGTAGGAACAGTATTTCTCAGATTTGTTTGCTCTAAGCTCCCACACCAGACAATGATCTCCTGTAGGATCCCACCTACATGTGTGGGCAAGAGGCTACACGTATTTGACTGGGAAGGAGCCTGAGGATAAGAGACTCCTTAGGTTTTGGAAACCTTTTGCTTGATCCAGGAAGTGGCCACACAGATGTAGACAGACATTAAACCGTCAAGGTGCACTCTTAAAATTTATGTACATAGCATGTATATTTTATACCCCAAAAAATTAATAACTAGATCTTATTAAACTGGGGACTTGTGAAATTTAATTGAAAAAAAAGGAATTGTTTCTCTCTCTCTCTCTCTCTCTCTCTGTCTTTCTCTCTCTGTTTCTAACCCTTTCCTAACCTTTCCAGAAGATTCCAAATTGAGCTATATTTAGGGTATCAAAGCATGGGATAGCATGTTATGAAATAGCAGACTGCTTTCCCAGGAAAGGAACAAATCTGGTCTTGAATTCTCAAATAAAATATCAAAAAAACAGAAGCAGCTTCCTTCTGCCTGAAATAGTTAACTAAGTAGATTTCCCCATTGCTGCAGCCAGCCAGCAATCAGACGGTCGTTGGCCCAAAGCAATGGGGTTGTGCAAAGCATCCAAGGAGGGAGTCAGTGTTTCATGATCTGCCCCGAGCCACAGGCTCCTACATTAAATCAATCAAAACCATCCACAGAGTTTTGGATTTACTTTAAGAAAGTAGCATTTCTATGAATCTCCTAGACAGATACAAGGAACAGCTTGACTGGGTTTAGGAACATCTTGCAAATAACAATTCCCATTGTTCCAAGTTATCCTGGCTAATGAACAAATGATTTCACAGCTTGACAGAATGTATGTAGCTCTATATGGACTTTGCTCTTGGGAGAACCTCAGGATTTGTTTTCTCATAAGAAAAGTTTGGATCATAGTGCAACCCAAAGTGAATGATTTTTGAGGTTCACTGGTTTACATCAGTTAACTGGGGGTGGGGGGAAGTGTTGCAATTTGATCTGGCATCCTAAACAATATATATCCTTCTTGCTGCTTTTGAATACAAGATGTCTTAAGAGATATCTCAAAATTTGATTTTAGCAAAGCCACACTTAGAAGGCCCAGTATCAGATTCAGTGAATCTTCATTGAGCATTTAGCATACTCTTTGAAATGTAGATGAAAACCACGTGTAGTAGGTGAGAAACTGAGTTAGCCAAAATTCCCATAATGCTCCATCCCAGCAGAGCCGGAATTTGAATCAAGATTTTCTGACCTTGGGAAACTTCTCTAAGTTTCTACTTAATTACAGTTGCTTCCTTAAATTAAAATAATAACATCTAAGGTCTAGTCATATCTCTGCTGTTAATTAATTATATGACCTTGGGCTAATAACTGCAGCCCCCAGTTTTCCATGGGGGATACATTCTAAGACCCCCAGTGGGTGCCTGAAACCGTGGATAGTACTGAACCTTATATATATTATGTTTTTCCCTGTACATCAACCGTATGATAACATTTAACTTATAAATTAGGCACAGTAAGAGATTAACAACAATAACTAATAAACTAGAACAATTATAACAGCATACTGTACTAAATGTTAGGTGAGTGTGGTCACTCTCTCTCAAAGAATCTTTTGAATTGTTTATTTCTGGAATTTTCCATTTAATATTTTCAGACTAGGGCTAACCGCAGGTAACGAAAACCCTGGAAAGTGAAACCGTGGATAAGAGGAGGACGACTGGACTTCATTGCTTTAACTTTAGTCTCTTGATCTGAAGATAAATCAGTGGCACTAAAATGTCTCTCCAAAATGTTGTGGGTTTGCACCTACCATATTTAGCTCTCCAAATGTGTCCTGGTTTATTTCTTGCTATAGCACCAAAAGAACCACATAAAAACCAAAGACAGCTTTATTTGAACTAGAAATCTGTTGGGAAATTATAATTCAAACCACTCAATCTATTCTTTTCCATAATAAGATTATTTAAAAGTACCCACTGTTACACAGAGAGACTTGCGATGAAAGGCCTGAGCTGTATAACCAAGGCCAGATTTTTTAAATTCAGCATAATTGAAATGAATAATGTACAAAATGACCTGAGAATGTTTAGGACAGAAAAAAAAAAGAAAAAAGAAAAAAAGGAAATGTTTTGAAGAATTGAGTAAGTGAACATTCTAATAGAAAAAGTTGTGATTTTTTTTTCTATAATATGAATTGAAAAGAGCGTGGCGCTCATATTGGCTCATAGTTTCATACAATTTTCAGAAGGATCTCATATATCTGTGCTTTGCTGTAGCATCGTGAAGGTGGTAACCACTCTGCTGAGCCTATTCTCTCTGTGTGTATTTCCTGGTGGAAGATTCTTCTTCATTTCTCTCTAAAGCTTTCAGTATGCATCTCCTCTACCTGAATTATACTCTTGGAATGGCAACCCCAAATTACAGAGCTTTAAAAAAATTCAACTCCTTGCTATTTGGCAAAGCCGGAAATGATCCGTTTTTCTTCTCAGCCAGTTCAAGATTGGAATGATAATAAAAAGTGACCTTTTCATATTTCAGTTCAAATGAACAAACATTGATTAAGCGTACATCATAGGTAAATATAACTGCTGGATTGGGGAGGGATAAAAGTTTCTGACTATAAGAACCCATTCCCAGTAGGGCTAAAATAATAATAAAGTGAAGTACATGTATCCAAAGCATTAGGTCTGCATCTCATAAATGCCATAAAGAAGGAGAAATGAATGTGTCTTGGAGTTCCACGGAAGGCTCTAGAGGAAGGGACTCGTGAATGGAGTTTTTAAGATGAGTAGGAGTTATCCCAGTGAAGGAGTTTGAAACGACACTCCTGAATGATGGCATGCAAGGGAGTTACACTTGACATAGAGAATTTAAATACCTGCATTAAGTAATTGAAATGAAGTACTTGACATAGTGGCCTGGATGCTTTCCCAAGGACCGTCAATCTTCCTATTTGGGCAATTCATGAATCTTATAGCCCAGCTTCTTGGCCTCTCAGACAGGTCTGTGCTCAATTCACAATTTTTTCAAAGATTTTATGGGTTATCAATGTAACCTGATGAGTAAAGTACAGTAAGGGGTCCTTACAAGAAAATGAACAAGAGTGACATAAATACCAAGTGTTCACGGATTCCCCACGTGCAATTACATTTCCTAGTTGAGGAAAGGGAACCCGTCCTTTGTAGCCACACCCCCAAACAGTCGCTGAATGTGAGCTCACCTTTGAGGAAGGCAGCTTCCGCCAGCACAGGCTGATTTCCAGAGAGGGACCCATCTGTGAGTCATCAGTATCCCACATCCCTGGCAGTTGGGGGAATAAGAGCCTCAGTCGTGAAAGGATCTGGTAGTGTGTTACAGTATCCACTGCAATCCTCACGTTGCTTAGGCCTATTCGTCTATTAAAAATACATGTGTCTAATCCTAATGACCTTTCAGCTCTCACTGAAATTAGTTATTGGATCTATTCTAGGACTGATGTAACAAATATCGTAACACACCAAGGTCATGTTGTTGGCATTTAAGGCAAAAATCACTTATCCATCCTCTTTGCACCTGTAAGAAGAGAGGCTAGTGAGGAAGGGGAGAGTGCTGACCGACCCCTACAACACACAGGACCAGCAGCCAAATGAAAACCGATGGGTCACTTCGTTTTGCATGGAAAGTAGCCTCTGATGTAGGGATTCCATTGAGGTAGGAGACACAACATCACATCGGGACGTTGCCAACACCCCTTGAGTGCCATCCCCTCTCAGCCTTGTGAGTTCAGTATTCTTATTCTCTTTTTACAAATTGGAAAATTAATGCTAAGATAGTGTAAGTGTACTTTCCAACCAAACCAGATGACAGAGCTGGGACCTTCACACAGGTCTGTCTGGCGCCCAAATTATGCAAAACTTTTCCCCTGTAGTAAACTGCCTCTGGATGCTTCAAATGTACCTCTACGGGGGGAAAAAATGAAGTCACTGTGAAGAAAGAGAATTTTCTAAAAATCACTTAGGAGTGGAGAGAACTCATTATGAACCCAATTCCCCTAAAATCTACGCACTCTGGAAATGAATTTCTTGGAAGTGGTTTTTGTTCTCCAGAGTATCATTTAGTACCAGAAGAAATGATCTACTCAGGTGTCTCACCTCTCTGAAGTACTTTCCAGTAAATAAATGAAACAGAACATGCCCTCCCCCTAAGATGAGTTCAGTCTTCAGCAAATTCACAGAAAAGGAATAGGGATATACTTCCAAAACTCTTTACTGGACTTAAAAATAAAACTTCATTTCTTGAGTTCTAGTGAAGTCTTTAAACTGGCCCGATAGCAGCATAAACAGAAGTGAATGACTTCTTGTGCATGAAATGTCTCCTGCTAAAGGAAAGCATGGAGGTACAGGGGAGATTGTATAAATGCCAACTATTAACAATGATTGGTGAATGATGCACGCAGTCCCAGAGGCACAGTCGTGAGCAATGGTAAGACAAACGCTTTGGCTCCTCGTTGCAGTTTCCTCTCCCTCTCTGTGAACTGAAGCGGCTATGCACAGCCATTGCGTGGTTGCTTCAAGCCTGGAGAGGGAATATTTAGATCACCCCACCACATCTGGCCCCTCTTTATATATGAGAATCAACTTCATGTAGACTAGAACTCTTGATGCATTCAGTTGGTAGAATACTTTGAGAAGCTGATAGTTTGATATAATAAAAATGATACAGTCTTTAGAGTCCAGTCCTTGGAACATGATTTAGTTTCTCTTTGTCTGGGCTTCTCTGCCAATGAAGGAGAGATGGGGACCATGTGCTTTGCTGTAGTACAGGGAGAACTGAATGAAATGATGCGTGGGCCATAGTAACTGCTCATGTTGCTTCCTCTTCCCTTTTTCATGATGGATTTATGCTCAGGATTTGTTGCAAATGCTAATAGACCCCTTGTGAATGAACTTCATATGGATGGCATAGGTAGGGCAAAGCAGCAAGTGAATGTACAAACAGTTTGTTTAATCATTCAGAGCTATGTTTTAAAATAACTTCCTCCAGAATATTGAGAAAATATTAATAGTTAAATATGTATCATTTTTACAAGGTTGCAAGTGATGGAAGAATCAAATTTCATTGGAGAAGACAAAATGCATATAAAGTGCCTAGTGCCAAGCCAGGGTTGTGGAAGGTGCTCAGTAAATAATAAGTTTCTTGGAGGAAGGGACTGCATGTTGTATCTCTTTTTCACATTCCCCACCCTGTCTGTTCCCCACCCACCTCTCTCCCTCCAATCTGCATAAAGGTATTCCTTACTGGGTCAGCCCCATTTAATTCTCAGGGCAGCCGTGATCAGAGAAGCCAGTATATTAAGTAGGCTTACTCATAGTTAAATAAAACCTAATTATTATTGACTGTATGGATTACTGCTCGTGTATGGCATGAGGACCCCCGGGCGTGGAGAGCAGTGAGGGATAGAGCTAAAAGGCAGGCAGAATGCCTAGCCTGGTAGCCATCCCTGAATTGGTTGGGAAAAAACTAGACAGTTGTTGATTTTTATATATCAAGGAAGGGTGTTCTCCACGCCCTGCAGGTGCTGGAGAAAACTCATCCAGGCTCTCTTTCCACTCTCCCATCCATTGTCCTCCATTAACCAGGAGGAGGAGGTATAGCATCAAAATCGGATAGAAATGCTCCGGGTCACTCCTGTGCATTTGCCCCAGTGTGTACCTAGCGTTGTGGGTATCTTGACTCACCATTTCCAGGTTTCTCCCTGTATTTCAGCTGTGCGGCTTATTATTGAATTGTTTAAACATTCAGGTTTGGAAGTAAAAGAAGTTGTGCCATTGTCACTGGTCAAGATGTAGCAGTGGTGGAATTAATACTGCATTTGATGTCTGCTGTGCTTCTTACATCCATTTCTCAGATCGGTTGGGACCACCAAGAGAGGAAGAGTGATTGGCAAGATTTCTCCTGTACCCCACCCCCATGCCCGGAATGCAAAGAGATTTGAACTGTGAATGTGGGCAATGGTGAGGCTTCAAGAATTAGTAAAAAGTGCCCAATCTGGAGAGATTTGCCCAGCGTACGCAGGTCGTTGGAGAGTTGTGAGGAGCGATTCTTTGAGTTTGTACTTTAAAAGACCAGAATATTTTTAGGTGGAGACGGCGTGGCATTCTAGACAGAGAGGACCAAAAGGATAGGGGGAAAAGGTAGGCGTTGGCAAGGAATAGGATGGGAATTGATGTACTGTTTCCGGAGAATGAGTATATATATATATGAAGTATTAGGAAAGAAAGCTTTGAAAGCTAGGTTTTCCTGGGGAAAGGTATAGACAACCTAGGAAACTAAGGGTTTTGATGTGTTTGAGGTGGGTAATGGAAAATCATTGGAAGGTTTTATAGAAATAGTCACTTAAGAAGATTTGTCAGTATCAAATAGCCCTACCATATCAAAAATTGTGCTTTGATATGTTTGAGTATGTGCGCGTGTGTTTTGTTTGTTTGTGTTATTACTGCTAAGAGGAGACGCGTAAGGTTGATTTTCACTGAAGTTTGAACTTAGGCCAAGCCGAAATATATTTGTGTGTCTATCTGTGTGTGTGTGTGTGTGTGTGTGTGTGTGTGTGTGTGTGTGTGTGAATAAGCATGTAAAAATAGCAAGATATTTATACACATTCAATATTTCAGCAAGAATGTTCATGCTCAAACATTAAAAAAACTTATTTTCAGTCTCATTTGCTCTTAAAAGGAGGGACAAACCCTACCAGAGTTTGGGATTCTCCACATGTCTTGAGCTATTTTTTCAAATGCCTTGGGTTTGGCAGGTCTCAAAGTTAGTGTTTGCCAAGCCATTTCTCCCTTAATTTTTAAACACGCATGTATTCCAAGGGAAATTTAATGCATATGTTTTTTATTCGTTTACACTTAACTCATCAAAAATGTTTTAAGGACATTTGAAGTCTAACAAGCCTTCAGAGTCCCCATTATTAAAACCCTGGAAATTATAATTGAATTCTGGAAACTCAAGATAAGCATTTATTTAGAAATTGGGACTCCCAATCAAATGCCTATGCCATCGATGAACAATTGAATTATGTTCTCATGTTTAGTTCTTAGCATAGAAAGCCGATGTTACCAATACTGCATCTATTTTCACGTAGTTGTGGTGCATTTTTATTGGATCAACCAAAGCTTCTTGGTTCTCTCTATGACCAATGAAATACTGTTGAGAGACAAAGAACAGTTTTACCTACTAATTTATGCTTGAACTACCATGTTTACCTCATTGACATGCATAATTACCTTACTCAGTGGCAGAACTGTGAGTTGGAAATTACCCTCAAGTGACCACCATATTAATTTCCTGACCCAGAGACCTGAACTTATTATACAGGTAGGAATTCAGCCAACATTGTATGATTGGATTTCTGATACCTGACTGGTTCTCCACCTGTGAGAATTTCTTCTTCCATGGTCAATATTGAAGAAAATGAGTTTTTGCATTTATTTGTTTGATTTTTTTATTAAAGGAGAGGCTGAATTTGGAGGTCCAAATTTTATTTTCAGATTAAGGAAAACATCGAATTTCTTACAATTTTCACAGCTATGAAGTGAGGACACTGAAATAGGTTAATGATTCTCAACCTGGTATTTTTTGACTTAAAATGTTCTACATAGTTATTAAGATGGAGGGTCTACGAACTATGTTTCAGTATTTCATAGGATATTGAAAAAAATGTGATTATTATCTATTGCCTTAAAAATATTGACATCATTGTGAATGTTTTGAATAATGTAAAAGGAAAAGTAATACAAGTAATATATTAGTCTTTTATAAATGGAAGTTGGTCATTGCAGTTGTTTTTCTTTTCTTTCTTTATTTCTTTTTCCCCCAAAGGAGTATTGTATATTGTGAGGTAAATAAAACTTCACTGGTGGTGACCAATGATGGAAACCACTGGGATTAGTGATATTTCAGGTCCTTTCCAATTTTAAGGCTCGCAGGTGTCTTACTTTACTATTGATGATATACTTTGAATAGAAAGTTTCTAGTTAGCAAACATTTCTTGAGGATCTTTCTAACTCATGTTTCTCCCGTGTCTGAAAGCCAGCCCCAGCAGATAGAGGTGGTTCATCCAGCAGACGTGCATGTGCCATGGGAATCTCCTCTTTCTGCTCCTAGCCACAGCTGATGGCTCCATGTATTATCACCTGACCCTAGCTACTAAATTAGATTTTCTCTTGAAAATTTGAGCTGAGAGAAACAGAGATTGAATTCTTTTAGAGCTAAGAATTATTGATGACAATATTCAGAGTAAATATTTTCAAAACCACCTAAATTCTCTGAATTCTGCCCTTCCCAGGAGTATTTATTTTCTAGCATCACCACAAACTCAGTGGCTTAAAACAATGCAAATTTATTATCCCAAGGGTCTGTGTGTCAGGAGTCTAGGAACGGGTTGCCTGAGTTCTGACCTCAAGGTTTCACACAGCTAAAATCAGGATGTCAGCTGGACGTGCAATCTCAGGCTTAGAGTTCTCTTCCAAGATCATGCAGCTTGCTGGTGGAATCATTTCTTTTAACTGTAGACTGAAATTCCTTCCTGGCTGTTGGCCCGGGATTGTTACTCCCAGCTCCTAGCAGCTTCAGTCAGGTCCTACCCACAGAGCCCTCTCACGTCATGACAGCTTACTTCTTTGAAGCCAGCAGGAGAATTTCTCTCCAGTCTTCTATGACAGTTTTACACCATGTAATGTAATCATGGAGTGGCTATCCATCATAGTCGTAGGTCTGACCCACATTCGATGACAGGAAATGATACAGAGCATGTGCACCAGGGGGCAGGATCTTGGGAACCATCTTAGATTTCTGGTCTGGTAGTTCAAAGCTTATTTTCTGAAATAGCCTCATGTCCTTTAAAAAGTTGTCTTTGTGTTTATTCTCACCTAGCTCTTGTGTTTTGTTAGTTTGGTTTTCCCACTTGGCAACAAAAGAACCTTAACTAATACAGACTATTATATACCTGGCACCATCCCTACGACTCCCAGGGAATATCTGAAATGGAAGATATTTTTACAATAGAATCATATAAATTAATTTAAAAACAAATCAATGATCTGGTAATTGGTGTATAAAGGTGGCACATTGACTTTCTTTTCCATGCCACCAAATCGGTGACCTTGTAAATCTGTAGTAGCTCTTTCCAAGAGGAGCGGTGTGTTGGGATTATTTCTAGCTGGCATTCCTCACAAATGTAGCATGGCTTCTTGGTACTCATTCTGTGGAAAATATAGGGTTTAGCACTTGTAAAATGCACAACAGTCAACTGTATTAGAAAGTCTTTTCCCCAACCATCACCAATTCATTTGGCAAATTGACTGATGAGTCCCGTCCTCTCTGTAAATTACCGACTGATGCTAGTGGCATCTCAACATTCAAAGCAAAAGGCTACTTACTCTCTGTTGCCCAGTTGAACTGTTGCTCCCCCCACTTGTTGTATACTTACTAAGGGTCAGTTGTGTTTGTTCCCAAAACGTGTTTATGCCAATTTTGCCTATTGTAATTATGCATTTCAATTAAATATTCTATGAGTGGATAAAATAATATGGAAAGAGAATTATGTATGCTACAATATGAAGAAAGCTAAGTGGAATGCGTTGGGAAAACTCAATAAGTACAAATTGCTTTTAAAAAGCAACTGAATTATGTTATTTAAGTAGGTATGGGTGACATGATTTTAAATGACCAACAAGCCATGGTGAAGATCTAGAAAAGATCTGTATCCAACTTGGTTCAGAAGTCTTCCAGTTTGACCATCACTTTAAATAAACCAAATTAATAGATTATACATAATATTTCTATAAGAAATACAACATAACACTCCACTTAATAGATCCAACTTGAATGAGAAAGCCTTGGGTTTGAATAAAGTTATGAACCAATAAATACATTTTAGTAAGCTTACATTAAAATGTAAGATACACACATATCATGTTTTAGGATATCCTTATTTTTACTAACTTTTTAATTATCCAGCCAACTATAATCCTGATTATTTGTACTGTAGCAGGTTTTGTCCCCTCAGCCATGAGCCTATATCATTACTTTCAACTGTACAGTAACTGTCCTTTCTTACTTTCTTTTGGATGTGTTTCTGAGTGTGTGTCTGTCCTTTTATTACCATGCAGATAGGTCACTTCTAGGCTCCAGGAGATAGTTTTTCCAAATAATCTACAAATTTCCTTCCCTAAGACACCATCCAACCCACCATTATTTTGTTGTACATTTTCCATTTTCTCTTTATCGGCATTTTTGTGTCATGTAAGCTTCTGTTTGGGAAAGACTTGCAAGCAGTATTTACTGAGTCAAGAATCAGAAACATGGGGCTATAAATGTTTCAATGAACAACAATTGTGAAATCCAAGAGACAATAAAACATGATGGTAAGCACAGAGCAAGGAAAACAATGAACCCAGCTTCAAATCAGAGTAATACAACTGACTAGTTTTGTGACTTTGGATGAGTCATTTAAATTCATGAGCCGATGTTTCTTCAATTTGTAAATGGCCTTTGGTGGACTGTGTAATAAACCTTCAAGAACCTCTCCAGAAAACAAACAAGCTCATAAACAAACCAACTCTAGAAGGTTCTTCAACCAGAAGTCACCAAGGTTTGTTCTACAGGAAACAAACTATTTTTTCTCCAGGACCTGCATAACCTTGACCACCACAGACTGGACTGGAGGTCAAGGTTTGAGTCAAGGGCCTAGACTTAAAAATGTCCGATTTGGAAACCTGGAACAAAAACTCCACCAATCAAGGGCACTTTCTTGGATGGTGACAAACAGCCCTATTAGGTCCTGTACCTTGAAACTGAGAGCGAGGCAGGAGCCATGATGAAGAGAAACTGAGTTGTCAGAACAGCACCTGCAGGAGTTGATCTGGGGCTCTGAGGTCAATAACAACGCCCGTCATTCATGTGATCCTAATTCTCCCATGATGCCTTGTTCTTCAACCATTTGGACAGTTTTGGTTCCTCCTCGTGTTCTCATGTATCCTCAAAATAATTCTCCATGACCTACAGTCACCCAGCCTGCCACTGTTCCTCGCTTTGCAACCGCCCTCCTGAGAGTGCTAACGTGAGAATAAAATCATGTACATGGAGGACAGCTGGGCAACTTAGAGAGTTCTGGAACATGAAAGAAAATTTCCGTCAGGTGTCAGGCACGAGGTAGAACATGGTGGTGTAAATAAGTGGTGCTGTTATTGATCCAGTTCTTTTTACGTAATTTTTAGAGTTGAGGAAAACTGCAAAGTGTTGATCACTTTTAGTTTCTTTCAGGGGGAAAAAGACGCAGTTTCTAAATTGGTAATAAGACACGTCTGTGATGGAAGAAGTTTACATCCTCCCCAAGAGTCCCCAGAAGCCCCTGCCAGAGGAGCTCGGCACCCATGGGGATGTCTCTGCTCCATTCTCCCAGCATGACAAACATGACAACTATAGGCATAATCAGATTGTTACTTCGTACTTCCAAAGGCATGGCTCATTTTCAGCCCAAGGCATGTGCTCAATAAACATGAAAATGAACCTGTCAGAGGAGTCCACTGCCCTGGCGTCTCTGTGGGAACACGTCACCTTCTTCCTGGCCCTGGCAGAACGAGCTGGAGGAGCTGGTAGGAGAATGCAGAGCAGCTCAGTGGGTGGTCAGGACGGAAGCCTGCAGCAATGCGTTCAATCACTTTAGAAGAGCATTTTTTGCTGAATTGAGAACAGTCTCCACGGTGTTGTTCCTCACTCCTTCGGTTGCTTGGCACAATTTGTCCCTAGTGACATGGGTGCCAAATTTGAAGCTTGTTGTTGTTGTAGGAAATGGAGGGTCGGCTTTTATTGCTCGTTTCCAAGAAATAAATCCTTTTTTGGCAGCTAAAGAATAGCGCTTCAACCAGAGTCTGGTTTAGGTGTATTTGAAAGGCACTCTGCCTTGCTGATAGAATTTTATGCATGTATTCTCTCTTACTTGCTACCCTTCCATTCTGCATCATCCACTACACAGACACACATACACTTAGTACCCACACCCAGCCCAGGACAATCTCTCTCTCTCTCTCTCTCTCTCTCTCTCTCTCTCACCAAAAGTTATAGAGGTAAATTCCTGATTAACGCGTAAGTACACAGGACAGATGTTCCAAATTTGATGCATCCGCTAAATCCCAACAGTGGTAACAGTTGTGATATGAGGCTTGTTGCTTTTGCATCCAGAGGATTCCCTCTACCAGCCAAGCAAAGTCGTCATCTCTTCAGCATGTTTCCTAGGATGGCACGCCAATCCAGGCAGCATCGCATCCAGATTCCCCCTGGCTCCAGGCCAACTCTCATCCTCGGACTGACTTGTCTAAATGGCCCACGGACAGAAATCACCCAATCGCCTGGCCACACATACCCTCCACTTTCCTGACTTTTCTTAGAGCTTGCATTCCTTAAGCTGCACAAACAGGAAAATCCTGTTCCTCCTGATTCACACTGGGCATAACAGCAGAGCAGATGGTGCTGGGGTGTTAAGTAACAGCAGAGGACAATGTACAATTTGTTTTTAAAAAACAAATGACGCTTCTCGGAAGGGACAGTCTAATAGGAGTAACAGAAATCAAAGTCAAATTCAGGGAAATGGTTTTTTAGCAGTCAGCAAGCTGGCTGTTTCCCCGGAACTGGAATGCAAAGAATTTAGAATCCTGACCATTTCTCCTGGTACTAAAGCTAATATGCCTCACAGGAAGAAGCAAACAGTAAATAATAACACTGGATCCCAGCTTGTCAATATGACACGTCACTATTTTCATATTTCCCATATCTGCTCTCACAGCATCCTTTCAATCAAGCAGCAAAGAATCCATGTAATTTGTTTTCTTTTTTTTTTTCTGTTGAGAATAGTATGGTTCCAAGATTTTCAACAGTTTACTCAAGGTCAAAGGAATACGCAGGACTATATAGAAGACTTATTCCTGTTGATTACTCATTTATGCATGCAAAGATGCATGTATGCTTCATTTATTATGCTCTGTGCCAAGAGACTTTGCAATGAATAAAATCATCACAATCCCTGCTTCCACTGTGTACAATTTAGCAAACAGAGACAGGCAATTAAACAGAGAATGACAACAAAGTACTATAAAGGGGGCCAGACTACAGAGGATCATCTGGTCTGGAGGTGAAAAGGGGGAATAAATGGATTCTTGGGCCTAAACTGAGATCAGAAAAATCAGAGGGAATTATTGTGGTAGAAATTGGAAGCTAAGGAGGAAAAACAAAGAAGGAGGCAATGTATTCCACGCCAGGAAGAGCAGGTACGTGAAGACCAGAAATTAAGTCAGATGATGGTGTCTTGGAGAACCCCAAAACAGTCTGGGATGGCTTGAGCTAAGTGTGAGGAGGGGTGGTGGTTGGAGGTGTGCCGCAAGAAGTAAGCAGAGACTTGGAAGTGTGCAATTTCACGACAATCTTCAGTAAAGGAGTTTGGATTATGTCTTAAGGATAACGGTGACCACTGAAAGTTTTACTGGAGTGTAACAGATTGAAAAATGGCTTGCCAAGGGTGAAAAACAGAGGCTGTAAATCCAGTTAGAACCTGAGAAAGTAGCCCAAGATTTGGATTTTGATAGTGGGGATTTGAGAGGTGGATGGATTCCACTCACCTGCAGACGGTTAGCCCCAACAGGATTTTTGGAGTGAGTGGTTGAATTAAGTGGATTGGCGTAAAAGGTGACGTATATGCGGGGCTGTGTGAGTGATGAGTTGGAAATTCTCTACCCATTCAGTGTCTGTGGGTTATCATAGCTTCTCGCTTAGATTATTCATGATTCCCACCCCAGGCAGGGTCAGCAATCTAATTAAGCAATCCTATGGGCGGCATCCAGGATATCGTTCTAGTCAATCTTAAGTTGCTTGGGGATCAGATTTAAGGACAGAACGCACAGAAGACATTAACTTCTTGGAAGACATTCCTTGGAATAGACTTTTGGTATATACCGTGTTTCCCCGAAAATAAGACCTAGCCAAGCAATCAGCTCTAATGCGTCTTTTGGAGCAAAAATTAATTTAAGAGCCGGTCTTATATTATGCAATGTAAGACCTGATATTATATTATATTATATTGTATTATATTATATTATATTATATTATATTATATTATATTATATTATATTATATTATATTATATTATATTATATTATGTAAGACCTGGTCTTATATTATAGTAAAATAAGACAGGTCTTTATATTACTTTTTGCTCCAAAAGACGCATTAGAGCTGATGGTCCGGCTAGGTCTTATTTTCGGGGACACACGGTATTGAGGAGATTTTGGTCTCGATGTAAAAGCATTAAGGTCCAGTTCGTTGTTGGTGTAATAACGTCTCAGTCAGCTACCTAACCCAGGAAACTGAAAGTCCACTCTGAATCCTTGACCTGGCGAAAGGTAGATTTAAAAAATGTTTGGAGCTAAGGAGGATTCTGAAACTCATCATATTCCAGCCATTCGTTTTACATGAGACTGACCTAGAGAAGTGAAGTGAATTTCTATGTCACATGAAAAGCTCATGAAAGAATCATCCCTAAGGCGCAGTTTTTACATTCTAGACCCTTGTTCTTCAGTTAACAGCATAGGCTATTGATTATGTCTCCTATGCACTAAGTATTATATTCAGTGTTTACTGTACATTCTCTAATAGATAGGGATTGTTTTTCCAATCATATTGAAAAACAAACAAACAAAAAACGGAGGCTTGGCTACCTGAGAAATTTGGCAGCACAAACCTGCTCTAGCCTGCATTTGAACTCAGATCACTTCAAATTCCACGTGCTTCCCACTATATCCTGCTGCCTCTCACAGTCTTCAGAATTAAGAAAATGTCTCTAGTGAAAATGGTTGCAGATTAGAGCCCCACTCAGGGCATAAGTTTCATATGATGTCAAGCAGAGAAATTAACCCTTTCCTCCCAACCCTCTTATATGGAAACCGAACCACCCCTCAGCTGTTGCTGGTGACTTGGGTATTTATGACAAATGTAAAATACCAAACCTTCTCACCAAGAGCTTATTGTCCTGCATAATCTCTAGAGAGTGGAGTGAGGGCACAGCATGGATCTATATTGTCTTTTATTATTATTATTAGAACAAGTTATAGTGTATTTTAATCTTTTCAGTTCATAGCTTTGCCTTTTGTGTCTTTATTGGAGAAAGCCTTTTCTTAAGAGGAAAGGTTATTTAAGCAGGTTTCTTTTCTTTCTCTCTCTCTCTCTCTCTCTCTCTCTCTCTCTCTCTCTCTCTCTCTCTCTCTCTCTCTCTCTCCCTCCCTCCCTCCCTCCCCCGCCTCCCTCCCTGCCTCCCTCCCTCCCTCCCTTCTTTCTTACTTTCTTTCTTTCTTATCCATATGGTCCAGCCTACCACAGTTTCCAATTTGAGAGTGGATTGCTCTTCCTCTGAAAACTTAAGCAACATTGTTTGACAGACCAGCCACTGAGTCCCTGAGAGGGTTACAGCCATTTTGGGCACCACTTAATTCTGTGACGTATTACAGCTTTCTTTCAATGGCCATTCCATTAGGGAAAAAAATTTACAGCTCATGATCAACAGCTGTTCCTCTGCAGAAAACAATGTAATTTATTCTTCCCCTTTTAGCATGCTGGAGTCCCATGCTGTGTGAGACTAAGACTTGCACTTGACATTCTGTGAAAACTACTTAATCCTTAAAAACACATGGAAAATCCAGTCATTTGTTCACTCGTTCATTTGTGTGTGTGCATGTGTGTTCATCTGTTCCCCTCCCCACCCCACATATTCTTGTATGCATTTACTCAGTCATTTGCTCGTAGTTTTTGTTTTTTTGGTTATTTTTTTTTTTTGTATTTTTGTACCTGTCCATTTTAACTATTTTCTCAAGTGTACAATTTAGTACCACTAATTACATTCACACTGGTGTGTAACCCTCACTAGTATCTGTTTCTAAAACTTTTTTATCACCCCAAACAGAAACTTTTTTATCACTCCAAACAAACAACCATTATCTTTGCTTATTTTTTTATTATTTTACTCAACAAATATTTATTAGGGACCTAAATTGGCCAAAAGTCTATGTGACAGGATGTGGGGGGATATATATAAAACACCTTAACCTTTTATGATTTGATGTGAAGGAACGAAAACGCTGATGGGCATATACTATGTACCCTCCCGTAGCCCAGAGCACGCACTGCTGTTGCCCTCTCAGACCTGCCAGCCTGTGACAGCGCCTCAGGCTTCATTCAGGTAATGTTCCAGAGCAGGAAGGACAAAGCACAGACTCACCAATCTGGGTTGGTCTTCTGATTTGGCTTTAACTATCTCCCCAAGCCCCGCTCCTAGCAAGCGCTGTGTTTTTCACTTTATAAATCTGGTCAAGTAGAGAAAGGGGCAATTATGAATAATTGATTGATAACCAAAGCATCGTCGGCAACAACGATAGCAAAAGCAACAATAAAACCACCAACTCCACCAGGATACGCCCCCTAATGTTATACATCCCCAACACCTGGGCCACGTTTATCACCTCCAGTTCTTAGGGAAACATCTTTGTAACCACCCACTTGCAGGTAAACTGAAAATCTGACTTATCAAGCACCCCATTCTAGGTCTCCAACAAAATCATGACAAAAAAAGATGGAAAAAAAATATATCTGTGGGCTGCCAGAGAGTGACTTTATGAAGGATTCAGTCCTTCTAAGTGAGTATAGGAAATTCTTCTGGAGTTGCTCAAGACATTACTCAAGACAGAGGGAAGATTAATACATATCAAAGATTAAAATACTAGCTTTAGAGGCAAACAAATGACTGATCACATCCTTGCTCTGTTATGAACTATATTCGTATCTGTGCCGAGTCCCATGGTTTCTCGGAGCCTCGATTTCTCCATCTGTAAAAATCAAAGAGCGGGAGTGAGGAATAATGCCTACCTGTTGTAAATGAATATGATAGTGAATGCAGAGTGAAATAGCCATGGCTCATATTTGTTGAATGCTTTCTATGTGCTACGCATGAGTCTAACCTCAGAGTTGAAGTAATTACCCAAGACCACATAGCTAGTGACAGATTTTCATACAAACCTGAAATCTGGCTATAGAATCTTAGTCATATACATTACTACATCCTAAGAGTATTTAGCAAATACAAAACAAGTTAATAATATTAGAATAAAAAGTTAAAATGCCTGCGACAACCCTGACACTTAGAGTTTCTTCCTACTTTCACTACTATAACCTGACTGTAATCTTACATTGTCTCTTCTGTAGGTTAACTCAAAGGGGTCCTAATTTTCCCCCCCGTCTCCCAATTCACCCTCTCCAAAGTGGACTTTGTGAAGGACAGAGCCAAGTACGCCATTCCAAGGGGGGCAGAAATAATCTGGTAGAAGAAATGAAGCCAAATTTGTGTAGCTTTTCCTTATTTTATAAATGAGGAAGCTATTTTTCTGAGAGGATACATGACATGTTTAAGGCTACACAGGTATAAAGTCATAGAACCAAGAGACAAACTAATTTTGCACCATCCCAACCATCCCTTAGAGATTAAATATCAACCTTTGAATCACCAGTCATTGGCCTCAATAAAAATTATGTGAAAAAACCCCCAAAAAATAACAATGTAAGGGAGTTCTACAATAGATAGCTTATCACTCATCCACGCACTAGCCTCCCCACGGGCACTCCTGGAAGGATGATGGGATTTCACATGGTGATGTAGGCAGAGAATATCATGAGCAAAGGCAAAAGCTAACAGGACAGGATATATTCAGGGAACCCTGAGTGAGCCTTTCTCTCGAGGCATTTAATAAATATGAGGGTCGGACGTTGGCCTGTGTTAATGAAAAGCCAGACTTTAAAAGGCCTGTGAAGACTGTGCTAAGATGGTCACATGGACTTCTACAGATTCTGAGGCATCATTATGGTTTTGAAGGAGGGGAATGGCAAAATCTGCCTTATGTTCTAAAAAAAAAAAAAAAAAAAAAAACAACCAGCAAGAGGCAGAGAAGACCGTGGCTGAAGACGTAGATTAATAGATTGGAAAGCAGATAGATGGATGATAGATTTGATATATTTTATATATGATATATTTATATACATATACAAATATATCTGGTTTCTCATTTTTCCCGTCTATGTTATCAAAATAATCATGACAAGTTTAAGTGTAAGGAAATGCTAAAATCTTAGAAGTTTTCAAGTGATCGTCGCTAATGATCCTCAGGGCATAGACTTTTGATCCTGGAGTGACCCTTAACTGTTTTATCTATTTCTCTGTATCCAAAAGTGTGGTCATGTTAAGTAGCTAGGGATGAGCAAAGTAATTTCACTAATCTCATATACACATTCCAATTGAATGATGAACAGTGTATCTTAACATCTTTTTGAAAAATATGACTATAGCATCCCACCAATGATGGCACAGATATCAGAGGCGCGGTAACTAGTGACATGGTGATCAGGTACAGAGAGACCATAGTTTTGGTGTTTGAGTGACACAGGAGCTGAGCAAAATGGTGACTATCATGCCTGAATGTCTGGCGTCTGGGAAACAATGATCCAGTCTAGCTACTTAAATTGTAGTTATGTGTCTTGCCTCATGATGCAGTAAGCGACAAAGCTAGAATTGGAGAGAGAAGAGGCTTCCAACTCTAAAGTTAATATTCTTGAAATATCCTGTGTCAAATATTTCTTTTAACAGCTGAGGAAAGTGAGTGCCAAAAGAGGGAGACCCAATTTGCCTGACAGTGTTAATACAGAGAGACCCAAAGAGACTGTAGAGAGTCCGCACTGGTTTCTTATTCCCAGAAGACAGTCTTTAAACAGATAAACATACTGCCATTTATGTGGTAGAATCAAAGGGTTAATAGTAGTAGAGTCAGTGAACTCATATCTAGAGGCCTAAGTCTTTCATATTCATTGGTATTGAGTATTGTAAGCATTCCTAAGAGTGTTTAATTACCTTTTTTAACCTCACCATGATTTATTTGAATCCTTTTTATAACTTGTTTTATATTATATTTCCTAGTAAAGTTTTGTTGTTATTGTTGTTTGTTTTTGTAATCCAAGGTCTTTGAAGCCAGAGACCTTATCCTTAGTCTTATTTTTATATATTCTGTGTCTTAGGATAGGTTTTGAATCAATGGGCATTCAACTTATTGTTTGAATTTCACCTCAAGACTTGTAAATCTTCAATTTTTTCACAAATTATATAATCAATGCATTCACTCATTCACATATTCATCAAATATTTAATTCCCATTATATGCCAGGTATAGTCCAGCCTGTTTTAGTTTATCGGAAGTTTTGCTTCAGTGCAGTCCCAATAAGTGAGATCTCACGGTAAGAAAACCACACTGAAGGCAAGACAAATTTACTTATTCCAGCAGTAGAATGATAAATATCAAAATGTTTATAATATGGGATTATCTTATTTTGTTCTTTTTCACTAAGTTTTGCATTAAAAGCATTTACTAATTTTATAATGAAGAAAAACAGATTGTATTAAAAATAAAATTTCCAGTTTAATTATAAATATGTAGATTTGGCATTCATTTTACTAATGTAACATTATTCTCCCTCCACTTTCCCCTGAAATTTTCCCTTTTGCTAAAAAAGCCCTCAAAGTCATAATTTCTCCTTTTTACATCTGTTTCTCACTTTATTCTGATATTGGAAAATTTTAATCTTCTTAAAGAAACTTTCCCTCTTAAATTTAAGAGGTAGCATATGCTATAGAAAGAGCCATGAGTCAGAAAGACCAGAGTTCAAAGTCACCTCTACCCTCACCAGTGAAAACTTGAAGAAGTTATTGAATCCCTCCCAGCCCTTATTTTCTTTATAAGTAAATACGGGGTCAGTAAATCCTTCACAATGATTTGCAGAGGGAATTCAATGAGATAAAGTGGGAGAAAATGCCTGCCACATAATAGGAGTACTCAAGAAAATAATTTCCCGCTCTACTTCCACACTGGTATTGGAAACTGAGACCAAGACAAATTAAGATGTTTTGTCAAGGTTCGTGGCTGAGCGAGCCTCAAAAATGGGCCTTCCCAGTGTGGAGGTTCCTCAAAAAATTATGAATAGAATTACCATATGGCCCAATCCCTCTCCTGGGTATCTACCCAAAAAAATCTGAAAACATTTATACATAAAGACAAGTGTGCTCCAATATTCATTGCAGCTTCATTTATGGTGGCCGAGACATGGAAACAACCAAAATGTCCTTCAATAGATGAATGGATAAAGAGGTTGTGAGATATATATATATATATAATGGAATACTATTCAGCAGTAAGAAAAGATGAAATAGGACCATTTGTGACAACATGGATGGATCTTGAGATTATAATGCTAAGTGAAATAAGTCAGACAGAAAAAGTAGAGAGCCACATGATTTCACTGATATGTGGTGTATAAACCGAAAACAACAAGAGAACAAGACAAACAAATGAGAAACAAAAACTTATAGACACAGACAATAGTTTAGTGGTTACCAGAGGGTAAGGGGGGAGGGGGTGGGAGATGAGGGTAAGGGGGATCAAATATATGGTGATGGAAGGAGAACTGACTGGGTGGTGAACACACAATGGGATTTACAGATGATGTAATACAGAATTGTACACCTGAAATCTATGTAACTTTACTAACAATTGTCACCCCAATAAACTTTAATTAAAAAAAAAAGTGGGCCTTCCGATACCAGTTCAGCCTTCTGTCATGTATGTCACACTGATTTTCCTAATGCAAGTCAGATCTTAGAAGTATTACAAATGACGTTTCACTTTATGCCTCATAGCACATCTCCCTGTTTCCCCGAAAATAAGACCTACCCGGGCCATCAGCTCTAATGCATCTTTTGGAGCAAAAATTACCAGGTCTTATTTTACTACAATATAAGACCAGATCTTATCTAACATAATATAAGACTGGGTCTTATATTAATTTTTGCTCCAAAAGACGCATTAGAGCTGATGGTCTGGCGAGGTCTTACTTTCGGGGAAACACGGCATGGAGGCAGTTTAAATAGCATCAAACTTAATCATTGCCATCATCTCAAACAAATAAGTAATGATCCCTTATTATGTAATGCAAATTCATCTTAGAGAGGTAGATTTAACTAATGAATCCAACACCTTCCTAATGAGGAACTGATGGGATTTCTTAGCCTATATTGTAGATTATGGACTTATTCTCTACGCAGGGCTGAGCAAAAGGCATTTTCTGCTCTGATAAACAATGACACAAAATGTCTCTGGCTCTCTCTACAAGAGAGTTTGTAAGTATTTCCAGGAAGTTAGTCACAGCACGTAATTAAGGGGAAGAGTATGTTGAAAAGAAGACTACTTCCATCTTGGAATTTGACGTTTAGTTCAATTTCCTGGAATGTGCCCAAGGAAGGGGTGTGCTTTCCTTTGACTCAGCCCCCTGATTGGATAAAAGGGGACTCCCAGTGACTTATACCAAGCTTACCTTGAAGTATATAAGCAAATGAATCTAGGGAGTGAAAAAGCATTTAAGAAATGACTAGGAATAATTATAAATAAACATGAGTATATGGAGAAAAACGTTTAACTTCTCAACCATTTAGAAAACATATCTTGTGTTACTTAATATTCTGCCTATTCCGTAGACAGATGATTAAAGATGTCATAAAATGCTGTAGATTTTGTAATCTAGGCCACAGGCTGTATTTGTAACCACCGTCAAATTCCCACTACATGGTACCAGTAAGATTCAACTCTTCCTTCCCCATCTTGGAATACATTTTATTTGGGATGGTAGCTTAGTGTTTTGAAATGGAGAAGAAACACATCACTTCCAGACATTTTCAACATGGACAATACACTTTGTCTGCCTGGCCTCACTTTCTCCAACTTTCAAATAGAGAAATAGTGGTCTGTACCGTCTTACAAAGCACAGAGTTGCTGTGAGGGGCAACTAAGGTGATGTATTTAAACAGAGTTGGTAAATGAAAACTGACTTATAGAAATAATAGCTATTGCTGTCATCCCTGTCTTTAATCACTCCATTAAATCCCTTTGTAATAAAATGCTTTGTAATGGAATCCATCATGGAGAGTTTAGACTTCCCACTAGAGTTTAAGCTCCTGGAGAACAGAGTTTATTCATCTTCGGATCCTGTATCATCTGGAGTTCATGTAAACGTTTGTTTTCCTTCCAGATGCACATTCTACTTAAGTGCATTTCTCTCTCCTTCCCTTCTTGGTAAGAGATGCTTGTTAGGACAGCTGAGTGGGTTTTTCAAAAGGGCTTGAGCTCATTCTTCACCAGGACTCTGCAATTCAATTTTAGTCTCAAGTGTTGATGGGGAAGGTCACGTAGTTCAAGCCACTCTTCAGTGAAAATGAAACTGAAGGAGGGCATGCGGCCAAAAATAAGGCCCTTTCTAAGTAGTGTTTTGGGACATGGACTTGAGCACTTCAAGTGCCCTGGTCCTCCCCTTGCTCAGGTCTTTCCCAGCCCCCTTCTCCACCCCTCACAGGGACAGGAGGGTCCTGCTACAGCAAAGCAGAGTTGCCCTTTCTGACACCAAGCACAGCAGAAAGGAATCCACCTCAAACAGCCTTGTTCATTCAGCAACCACGTCTGACCCTCCTAATCCTCAGGGCCCCCCTCTATTTGCGATTGACGCACCTCAAGAAGCCAGCTGTGGATAGCAAAGGGACAATGTGTTTTGTTTCGTGGAAGGACTTGTATGAAACGCTATTCATTGAACTATCTCTGGAATGCTTCCCTTGTTTATGAAGGAGGAGTACTGGGCAGGAAGAAACTTTGTTCTGAGATAAAGGCTGTATAATCTATGTGTAGTTCCTAAAACACTTTTTGTTAAAATCTATTTGTTAAAATCCTTGAGAGCAGAGACTCATATGTGTTTTATTTTAAGCAGTGTATCTATTGCTCATGAAAATTGGTAGCCTACTGCAACTTGTAATTTAAATGTTTACAATTACTATGGACATGAAAATTTACGTTGATACAAATCCTTTTGTTTTTTCCTTATGGTCTTCTTCTATGTGAGTTAGTATCCAAAAATCAGAACCTCCACCTTGAATTTGCCAAATAGCCTTGATATGCTTACATGAATTGGAGGTTCAGTTTAGACTCCGTGACGCCAATACATTTGTAGTTTGGTAATGTTTTATTTTCACTTCCAGTTTTCGTAGTACTGTGAATTTACATGCTCACCCACTGTAATTAGGGCACTTACATGCCATTAAACTCAACTAGTGAGCTGACCCCATGCACTGTTCTAGTGGGTGCTCAAAAAGCTATGATGGAAAACTGAATGAAAGCCTAAGCTTCCTAACATGGTAAGACAAGGCCCTCTCTGTTCTGGATCAACCTAGATCCTCAGTTTTCTCTTCGTTCTTTTCTCTGACGTCCACAAATTTATCAGTATTGAAATTTTGCTTGCAGTTTTCTCCATACACAAAGTATTTCATGCCTCCCTAATTTGTGCTGTTCCTTTCCCTTGGGTTGACCTTTCTGCACTAATTCATCCAGCTGACCCCAGCTTATCTGCAGAACTCAGTTGACACATTGACATAGAAATTCTCTCTGACAATCCTCTCCAGCTGCTGTTTCATTAAACTCTTCTTATATCATTTTATACCACCATGAACATAGCGTATTTCAAATGGTATTGGAATTTCTTTTCATGTCTGTGACTTCTGCTATGAACTCCTAAAGACAAGGAACTTACTGTGGCTTGAATCATGTCCCCCAGAAGATATGCTGAAGTCCTAACCCTGGTACCTGTCAAGATGACCTTTTGTGAAAGTAGGATTTTTGCAAATGTAATTAAGATATAAGCTAAGTTGCGGTCATGCTGAAATAAAACAGGCCCTTAATCCAATATGACAGGTGACCTTATAAGAGGAGAAGGGACGCAGAGACAGAGACACACAGGGGGGAGATGGCCACGCAGCAATGGAAGCAGAGATTGGGGTGGTGCAACCACAGCTAAAGGATGCCAAAGGTTGCCAGCAACCTCCAGCAGATGGGAGGAGGCACGGACGGGTTCTCCCCTAGAGCCATCGCAGAGAATGAGGCCAACATCTTGTTTTCAGGATTTCGACCTCCAGAACTGGGAGCGAGTACATTTCTGGGTAAGCCCCCGGGTTTCTGGTACTTCGTTACAACAGCCTAGGAAACTAACAGAGCTTATCTTATTTAATATCATATTTAAAATGTCGGCATAAGTCTTGCCACGTAGTAGACAGTCAAATGATTGTTTAATTGTCACTTAAATGAATCTGAAAACACCTAGAATGTTCTTCTGCTTCCCCCAACTCCGTATTCAGCAGTAATCCAAGTCCTACCCAGCCACGAAGCCCCACATAAATGGCTCTTAACCTGGAAAAACTTTCTCTTGTCAACACTGTCCTTTCTCCTCTGGATTCTTGAACCATTTTATTATTTATAATAATCTTAATCTTAGCTATTCCAGTGCACCATAATATACAACTTGTCTCCCCTGAAGATTTCACATATGTTGAGATCTGGAGGAAATTCTAAATCAGTTTTCTAGGGTCACTTACATACGAATCATTTTATATATAGTGTATAATATAATCCTAACTACTTCCTGCATGGTCCACATTTTCAAATGGTAACAAGAACAGTAAGGCTCAGATTGATGAAATAACTCACCCAAAACACCAGGATAGGAAGTGACATTTTCAGGATTTGAACCAGGTTGTGTGATTCCAGATTGTGCTCTTTCCTTTTCGGCCTTCTAGTAAGACTTCAGAGTGGTAACCATTGACTGAAGTCCTCAATTGTCCTTGCTGACACCGAATAAGAAATCTGAGACTTTTGACCAGCAACAGGAGCTGAGCCTATAGGTAGGTGGGACATGGAGGGCCTGCCATCCTAGAGAGTGGAAACCAGAGCCAGCAGCAAATACATGCAGAGTCCACTGGCAAGCTCCTGTAATGAGGTCCAATCTCTCCCAGCTTTCCACGGAATGGCTCACGCTAATGCAATTCCCCAAATAGCAGTTCAACTTTTAGTAAGTGCAGGTCGGATATTACCTGTAAATGGTAGCAGAAAAGAATGACTCTGACGAAGTTGCTAGAATACTGTCTTCATCCTCTTTCCAGTCACCATTGTCTGATTCTTCCTTCCCAACGTATGCCTGGAGACATGTGATTGGAGAGCGGCACTTTCTTTATGAAGAACTAGAATTCCTATGCTCTAAGGACAGTTTACAAGTGTTACCAATTTCTATCCTTCTAAAGGAAGACCATGTGCCGGAAAACATTTTGTAAACTTCTAAGAACTACATCAAGAGCTACTGTCATTGCTTTAAAATATGTACATGGCATTTCTTGATGGTTTTTATATAAGCAATCGTGGGTTTTTTTCCATTACCTTAATTTAATTATTTAAAATTATTTTTATGATACCACTATTATGGTTAAAATAGTATCTTGATCAGCTTGGGCTGCTGTAACAAAATACTATAAACTCAGTGGCTTAAACAGCAAACCTATATTTTTCACAGTCTGGAGGCTGAAGTCCAAGATCAAGGTGCTGGTAGATTTGGTTCTGGGTAAGGAAATGTTCTGGCTTATAAACAGCTACCTTCTTACTGTGTCCTTATGTGTGTAGGGGGGAGAGAGGGGAGGAGGGGAGGGGAGGGAGAGGGAGAGGGAGAGAGAGAGAGAGAGGGAGAGGGAGAGGGGGAGGGGCAGGGGAGGGGGAGGAGAGACAGAGCACTTTGGTCCCTCTTTTTTCCTTATAAGGTCACTAATACCCTCATGGGCGTCCTGCCCTCATGACCTCATTTAAACCTAATTATTTCCCAAAGGCCCTACCTCCAAATACCATAGCATTGGGGGTTAGGACTTCCACATATGAACTGGGGTGGGAGGATGGGGGTGGGACACAAATATTCAGTTCCTATAATACAAATAATATGCGATTTGAAACAATAGATTTGGTCACCTCACAAAATCCTACCTATTCTATAAATTAAAGAGCAGATAATGCAGAATGCTTAATTTTGAATATTCACAAGAGCATGAAATGTTTGTTTTGTTATTCCAAAAAACCTCAACTTTAAAAATCAATATGGTGAGAAACTTAGGTTTTATTCCTGGTCCCAGCACTTAGCAACCATGGGTTACCTAACCTCTTTGAATGGGCTGGCCAAATTTTGGAAAAGTTGCACTTCAATATAAATGATGATGGTAAAGGATTATAGCTCATTCAGTACAATAGGAATCCAGGTGTCTTCAGTGATATAAATATAATAAATAATATAAATATTAATAAGTATAATAAATAAAAATAAATATAAATACTTTGTTATAATATAACAAATAGAGATAAGATGATTGAGTTAAAATCATTTGATGGTTATCATAGAAATAATTAATTTTGGTAAGAAACATCAATGGATGCTAAAACTAAAGGATAGAAATGGGGTGTGAAACAGAATTTTGCATAGTCTCAAAGAAGCTCCTCACAAGATATTACTAATTGCAAAGGTGAAAAAAGTAATTTTAGAGCACTGAAAACTGGCCAATAGCAAGTGACCAAAATTAGTACCAGCGCAAATGGGGAAAATTGGTATCACATCCCACTGGATGGGAGGCGATGGGAACCCAGCATCACTGCTGTGATATTCTGCCCCAAAATATATAACCTGAGTCTAATCATGGACAAACATTGGACAAACCCAACTGGAGAGACATTCTAAGAAGTGATTCATCTGCTATCTTAAAAAATACCAAGGTCATGAAAGTCAAGAAAAGACTGAGTCACTGACCCAGGTTAAAGGACATCAGAGAAACATGACAACCTGGAGTGACACGTAATGCTGGATTGGATCCTTTTGCCATAAAAAAATATTACTGGGACAACTGGTCAAACTTCAGTGGGTCTCTGGGTAAATGGAGATACAGCAGTTCTTTGCACTAATCTTACAACATTTTTTAACTTTTAAATTGTTTCCAATAAAAAGTAAAAAAAAAAAAATAGGACATGATAAAGACAGCTTGAATTCTGGAAACAGCTCAATTTTGTAACAAGAGGAAAATAAGTTCTAAAAAGGATTTTGAATTGAAAATTAGATTTGATATGAATTTGGAGAAACTTTAGTTACCATTGTTAATATTCAGAGGAGAGGAAGATATTTTTGTTCTTGATAGAGTAATGCTAGTGCTTGAATAAAACATCTCACAAGCTCAAAATGGCCTTTGCTTTGATCTTCTAAATCATGGTGTAATTTAGAGGAAAGCAAATGAAATTTTATTTGATCACGTACGTGATACATTTAATTATAGGCATTATTTAGTGGATACATGAAAGCATTCTGTTGGTATCTTTTGTTTCTTCCATGATAAGAACAAGGGAATTGTTTTGAGTCCGGGGGAGTGGAAATCTTTTTCCAGAGGATAATGCAATTTAGAGGCCCTGTGTGTTTTAAGTGTTTCTCAGTGCTGATCAAAGCCTTGCACTTGGATTGGAAAGCCAATGCTCATCTGTGTAATGAACGTCCTTTCATTGCATGAAAGAAGGACTTCTTCATAAGTAGAAGTTAGAGTCATGGCAGGATTACACAAAGACAGGTGGCAGCATGCCTACTATTGGAGAAAAACTGACAGAAAAAGGTTTCACCTTGAGAGTTTGAGGGCCATTTCCAGACTTACTGAAAACGAAATTTTCTTGTGCTTTATTCTAGCAAATTAGATATTCCTTCTTTGAAGTCTGTATATATTAATCCCCATTTTATCCCAGTTACCCTGAGAAGCATCAATAAATAACTGACAAATGAATTGAAAACTGAATAAGTGAATAACAGTGGATGATTGAAAGGAAGAGCATCTCTTCTCAGTGATTCGGTTCCGCTCTCTCTTCTTACATTTTCAAATTTCTAGAGCAGAAGTCAACACATGACCACTCGTGGGCCAAATCTGGCTTACAGCTCATTTTTGTAAATAAAGTTGAATTGGAACACAGCCTGCCCCCTGTTGATGTCTTATCTATTGCCACGTTCACGCTGTAGTAGCAGAGCTGAGTACTTACAACACAGACTGTATGACCTATCAACGATACAGTGTTTACTCTCTAACTCTTTACAAATCAATGTTTGCGGACTCCTATTCTACAAAGTGATCAAGTCCTTAACATTTAAATGATAGGAAAGCCCAAGAGAGGAACCTGATGGCGTGTACTTCCAGGATATGATTCATAACAATGACTCCAGCTCCTTAGAGACCCTTGAAGGCAACTCATATGTAATAATCTTCCTGTGTCCTTCATGATGTGAATTAGGACCACAGAATCCTCTCTGGGTAGAAACGCCATAGACGACAAACCCTCAGCTAATACACTCAATGGTGAAAAACTGAAAGCTTTTCCTCTAAGATCAGGATGAAGATAAGGATGTCCCTTCTCCCCACTGTTATCTGTATAGTATTTGCAGTCCTCGCCAGAGCAATTAGGCAAGAGAAAAAAAAAAAAGACATCCAGACTGGGAATGAAGACGTCAAATTGTCACTTTTTGCAGGTGACATGATTCTTTATACAGAATACACGAAAAGCTCCACCAAAAAACTTCGAGAAATGATAAATACAGTGGAGTTGCAGGATACAAAATCAACGTGCAGAAACCCATTCTGTTCCTATATACTGGTAATGAAATTTCAGAAGAAATGGAAAAAGAAAATTCCTATTATAATTGCAACAAAAAGAATAAAATTCCTAGGAATAAACTTAACAAAGGATGTGAAGGATCTATGCATTGAAAACTACAAGACATTATTAAAAGAAGATGAAGAAAACACAAAGAAATAGACATTCTGTATTCATGGATTGGGAGAATCAACATAGTTAAAATGGCCATTTTATCTGATCTGCAATATATAGATTTAATGCAACCATTATCAAAATCCCGATGGCATTGTTTTTAAAGAAATGGGACAAAAAAATCCTCAGATTTGTATGGAACCATAATAGACTGCAACTAGCCAAAGCAATCCTGAGAAAAAAGAACAAGGCCAGAGTTATTACACTTCTTGACTTCAATTTACACCACAAAGTGACAATAATCAAAACAGCATGGTATTGGCAGAAAAACAGACACACAGACCAATGAGAACCCAGAAACAAACCCATATATTTTTTTACCAAAGAGCCAAAAACATACAGTAGAGAAAAGAAAGCCTCTTCAACAAATGGTGCTGGGAAAATTAGAAAGGACGTGCAAAAAAATGAAACGACTCTCGTCGTCATATGCCAAAATTAACTCAAAATGGATGAAAGACCTAAATACAAGGCCTGAAACAATAAATTATGTAGAAGAAAGCATAGATACTAAACTTATGGATCTTGGTTCAGAGAGGATTTTATGAATTTGACCTCAAAGACAAGGGAAGTAAAAGCAAAAATAAATGAAAGGGCAATATCAAGCTAAAAATCTTTTGCACAGCAGAAGAAACTATCACCAAAACAAGGAGACAATCAACTGAATAGATTTGCAAACAACACCTCAGCTAATGCGCTAATTTGATATAGTACTTGTTAAAAAACAATAATGGGAAGAGAAGAGCACTACTTGTGAAAGTTGGATTGGGGAAGAATTATGAAGACCCCAGTGCCTAATGTAAAAAATGGCAGCATAAACAAGAAATAAATATCATTATAGGGTTTAACCAAGTTTATCCATTCTGGACATGATATCCTTCATTGGAAGGGTCAGATTCCAGCCACCTAAGCCAAGTATCTATGAAAGGGATCGCAGTGAAGTTTCCATTTATATGATGCTTCAGATTGATTAGCAATGGCTGCCTATAGATCTGAGTTGTGAAGGATTCTGAGTAACATCTAGATTTACTGGGAAAGAGTACCGTGATTGATTTGTAATGCCTGCCACCAGCACAGGAATGGCACAACGTGTCATATGTTTGCTACTATGATTTAAATAAGATGCTGGGGGTGCCAAAAAATATATATACAAGTGTACACTTTGGTCAACGTTGCTCAAGCAGTTCACTGTCATCGGAAGTGTCTGGATGCTGATGGTAACCACTCTGAGCATGTCTTGTCATTGCAGATCAAACGTGACTTGTATTCATCTTTTGTTATCGGTATATATCGAGTATTACAATTTTAATAGGGTTTTTCCTTTCTGAAAAGGTGTATACATTTTTTTTGGCACCCTCAATATATACACTTAAGGATACTTTTTAATTTAGGTATTTCCAAAGACAGCAAAGGGATTTGTTGAGAATGAGTGCTAATACTAGGTAAGTCTACATTATATAATTTTATAGAAAAAATAAAGGATACACAGTAGACTCTTACATTAATCTCCAGTTGTGTTTACTAGAAAGTATGGTACCATGCATACATGTGGCTAAAGGAATAGATTATTGGTTGATCTGACTCAGGCATATTTCCACGGGTTACATGTCGCATTTGTTCCGCAGCGTCTTGCCTGAGCTGGATGTGTTACTCTAAGTCACTTAAACATTCTTTGTAGTGAGCATTAATTTCATCCCATAAAATCATATGAGAAATAAATATACCTTCAGTTTTAAATATATTAATTTAATTTCTATATTGTTTCAACTCCATATACAGTTGTGGATGGGAAATAAACTAAGTCAGTTGAGAGCATCACCTCATATTTCCCCATGGGTGGATTTTGGGATAACAGAGACCTTGCAGTGTCTGGGAGAGGCAGATTAACCTGATATTGAATGAGTTCTCCATTGTTGTCTTTTCTACAGATCCTCTTTAGTCTTGGTAATGCACAGTGAATTCGCTGCTTCTGTGCCATGCTGAGGTGTGGGAAATTTCTGGGACACCATCAAGGGACACACAC